>NC_051189.1:87334914-87637945 GCF_015220075.1 Falco rusticolus
TGGGGTTCTGGCAACAATCTCTTCTGATAGAGGCTCACACTTCTGTGCCAAAATAATACAACAAGTAAACACAGTATTAGGAATAGATTGGCAATTACACACTCCTTATAGGCCTCAAACAAGTGGGCAAGTGGAAAAATGAACCATTTACAGATAGCGAAAATAAGGGACAAATCTAACTTGGCCACAATTTCTTCCCTTGGTATTATTAAGAATATGAACTAAACCAAGAACAAAGGAGAATTTAAGCCCTTTTGAAATATTATATCGGAAACCGTACCAGTTACAATTTGCTGGAGAAGATTTAAGGCAGTTAGGGGAGGGATATTTGTGTGAATATGTGAAGGCCCTCCAGGGACAATTAAAAGTTATAAATAAACAAGTATTGGGAACAAGGGCCAGAGGGTTGGATCAACCAGTCCATTCCTTTAAATCTGGTGACTTTGTGTATATAAAGACTTTTTTCAGGGAAACCTTTGGAAGAAAAGTGGGAAGGACCCTATCAGGTGCTGCTGACAACCTTCACCGATGTCAAGATAAGAGAACAACCAACCTGGATTCACTACTCTCAGATAAAGAAGGCTCCTGAGAAATCATGGGCCATCACCCCGGCAGGACCCATGAAACTAAGGTTCTTTAAGTCATAAAGAAATCTCTGGAGACACAATGGACTGTCAAAAAGGATCAAGGACATTTGTGTAAAGTTATTCTGATCTTAATTGTAACTGTTGTAGAGATATTAGAAACTGAAACATGGGTAAACAATACCTGTCTTCAAACATTGCAAATAATTGTTAATGCTACAAAAGCTAAGGAATGCTGGATATGTACCTCTCTTCCTAAAGGAGGCTTGATAACACCCCTGTATGGGGTGGCCTCCCAAAACTGGAATTATCTCAATGACAAATGGCCAGACTTTTGGAAAAAGCCAAACGATGGTGGAGGATATTGCCTATTTGATAATAAAACATATAAGTTGGGTCCTAGATTTGATTTACAAATATTAAACCTAACCACTGCAGTAGTTATGAAAAGTGATAATAACTGTCATTGGAAAGCTCAAACAAGACAGGAGGAGCATGTCCTGGAAACCCAGGGCAAAATACTTCTTCCCAATCTGATGGATGGAATGATTAAACAGACGTCCATAAGATATGGAACAAGGTGCAGATCCTGTGATTTATCATGGAGTTTTGAAGCTATAGGGAACAAACTGACTTAGCGGTTACCTAATTTAGAATGGTTAAAGCATGCTTCTGTTATAATACTTATTGTAGTAGTTTTAGGAATATTGATATGTATATTACTTCAATGTTTTGTTTGGTGGTCGAAGAATGATCATAAGGTATGATGATTTTCTGTATTTGTGAAAGAATTTACAATAGCTGTTAGAAAAGGAGGGAATGAATAGTGAATGCTGTACCACTTATCTAAAGGATGACGCACCTATGTTTAGTTAAAAGTCGGGAAATGTCCAAGGACCCTTATTGCCACATGACAGATGCACAGACTGCTAAGTCCTTGGGTTGGTTATCTTTAGAAGGGGCATTTTGTCTTAGATTCCTGTTGTACATGCAACGTGGCGAAGACGAAGAATTTAAACATGGCCGCTAAGGAACAGAGTCTGTGCAGAGACAAATCCTCAAGGATGTTGCGCAGGCATGAGATATGTAAATGAATTCTCAGAATTGTAATGAATATGTAAACGATTTCTTGGAAAACTAATGAATTGGTATGAGTAGCTTGTATAAAGGGGGGACTGAAAAGTCCTCTCGGTGTGCATGACTTTGGTGGAGCGATCCCCCATGCACCCAGCGCTGCTGAATAAAGATAACCTCCACTTGCCTGCATATTGCTGACTGATTCTCAAATCAGTAGCATGTATTCCCTAGCTTCTAACTGCAAAATTCCCTCCTTTTTATGCTCCCAAAAGTAGTCATTTAGTAAGAGGTAGATGAAGGAATTGTAGGCGGCATAAAAGCCTAACAGAGAATTGTTGTATGGTTCAGTGCTGCATTTCAACTCAGCTGTGCTTGCCTTGTATAATATATTATGCAGAATAAGAACAACAACAACAACAATAATAATAATAATAAAACGTAGCGTCACAAAATAGTTTGTGTTGGAACAGGACCCTGCAGGTCATCTAGTCCAAAACTCCTGCTTGAAGCAAATCCAGTTAGGACATTTGCTCAGCACCGTGTCTGGCTGGAATTTGTGTATCTCCAAGGATACAGACCCCACAGCTCCTCTGGACAACCTGTTCCAGTGTCTGACAATCCTGTTGGTGGAAGTTTTCCCTTGTATCTAATCAGAATTTCTCATGTTCCAGCTTGTATTTACTGCTATCAGTAAATAGATGAACCTATCACTGTTCATCTTCAAGAAGAGTCTGGCTCCATCTTCTCTGTACTCTTCCATTAGGTTATTTTTGTAGGCAGGAGCAAGATCTGTCTTTAACCTTTCAGACCCTCCTGCTCTCAGCCATTGTCATGGTCCAGACCTGTTCCAGTATTTCCACTTTTTACTGGGGAGCCCAGACTTAGACCTGTCACTCCAATTGTGTCTTACCAGAATTAAGCAGATGGAAAGGATTAACTCCCTTAACCCATTGGCAACACGGATTAATGCAGCCCATGATGCTAATGGCCTTCTCCACTGCAAGGATGCGTTGCTGTGTAGTGGTCAGCTTGGTGTCTGCATGGACCTCCAGCTACTTCCAAGTTGCTTTCCAGCTGATTGGTTGCCAGCATATTCTAGTGCATGGGATTATTCCTCCCAGGTGCAGAACTTGGCATTTCCCTTTCTTGAATGTTAGTTTAAGAGTTTTGGTTTCATAAATAATATAACACTAGAATTATCTAACATGATGTTATTAGTGCCTGCCATAATTTTTGTCAATGGTAACCATTTACTACTCACAGATGTAACTGGGCTTCAGGTATCTGAATGTGTATTTTGCTTTTTTGGTCAGTTGTATCCATCTGTATTCAAAGTACACGTGCTCTAAGTTTTGCGCTTTTTTGCCCTGTGTGAAATGAAAACTTAGAAAACCATAAAAAGCTATGGGGACTCTCTAATTTATGTGTAGAGAGATTGTAAGAGACAGAGAACTCATACTTTAAATTATTTCTATAATTTCAGCAATGAAAACAAACCCCAAAACATTATTAAGGGGATCAGATTAATTAAAGACCAAAGAAAACATTCAGGCAATTAGGATCTTTTTTAGTCTAATACATATTGAAAAGCTTTTCTTTAAAAGTTACAGTTACAGTTAGAGTTACAGTTTCTTTACATTTTTCTTTTTTTTTCCCCCTTTTTTTTTTTTAATGAATCATAGCATGGCGGTCATCTTGTCTGCCATCCCTGCTCAAGCAGGGCCACCTAGAACCAGTTGCTCAGGACCACGTCCAGACAGCTTTTGAATACCTCCAAGGTGGGAGATTCCACAACTACTGTGGGCAACTTGTAGCAGAGCGGGAGTGAAAGTGTTTCCTGTTACGGAGAGGGAACCTCCTGTGTTTCAGTTTGTGCGCATTGCCTCTGGGCCTGTCACTGGGTGCCACTGAGAAGAGCCTGGCTCCATCCTCTTTGCACCCTACCTTCAGGTACTTGTGCACATTGATGAGATACCCCTGATCTTTCTGTTCTTCACACTGACCAGTCCCAGCTGTCTCAGCCCTTCCTCATAGGAGAGATGCTTCAATCCCTTCATCAGCTTCATGGCCTTTCACTGGACTGTCTCCAGTATGTCCAATTCTCTTGAACTGGAGAGCCCAGACCTGGGCACAGGAGTCTAGATGTGGCCTTACCCATGCTGAGTAGATCTGAAGTACCACCTTCCTCAGCCTGCTGGTAACACTCCTAATGCAGCCCAGGATGCTATCAGTTGCCTTTGACAGTGTGTCAGGCTGACTGGTTTGCTGTCAGGTGCCCACCAAGCTGCTCTGTCGCTCGCCACCCCCATCAACATGACGGGGGGAGAATATATGATGAGAAGCTCATGGGTAAGAAAAGGGCAGGGAGATCACTCACTAAAACCATCAAGGGCAAACCAGACTCAGCTTGGGGATATTGATTTAATTTCTTGCAAATTAATTGTAAGAAATTAGAATATTGAGAAATAAACCAAACTAAAACCACCTTCCCCCTACCCCTCCTTCCCAGGCTCTGCTGCACTCCTAACTCTTCTGCCTCCTCCTCCCAAGTGGCACAGGGGGATGGGAAATTGGGGTCAGTTCATAACATTCCATCTCTGCTGCTCCTTTCACCTCACACTCTCCCTCTACTCCAGTGTGAGGACCCTCCCACAGGATACAGTCCTTCACAAAATTCTCCAATTTGGGTGCTTCCAACAGGCTGCAGTTCTTCAAGAACTGCTCCAGCATGGGTTCTTTCTGCAGGGAACAGTCCTTCAGAAACAGACTGCTCTGGTATGCATCCTTCACAGGTCACAGGTCCTGCCAGAGAACCTGCTCCTGTGTGGGCTCCTCTCCATGGGCCACAGTCCTGGATCCTGCTCTGGCATTGACTTTTCACAGGCTGAAGCTTCCTTCAGGTCATGCCCACCTACTCCCTTGTGGGTTCCTGCATGGGCTGCAATGTGAATATCTGCACTGCCACAGTCCTCCACGGGCTGCAGGGGGACAACCTGTGTCACCATGGTCTTCACCACCTGCTGCAGGGGAATCTTTGCTCCAGCACCTAGAGCACCTCCTCCTCCTCCTTCTTCACTGACCTTGGTGTCTGCAAAGTTGTTTCTGTCGCATATTCTAACTCCTCTCTCACAGCTGCTGCACAGCATCTTTTACCCTTCCTTAAATATGTTAACACAGAGGCTCCAGCAACATCGCTGCTTGGCTCAGCAGCAGGTCTATCTTGAAGCCAGCTGAGACTGTGTCCAACATGTGAGTAGCTTCTGGAGTCTTCTCAGAGAAGCTACCCCTGCAGCCCTTCCTCAGCCCCATAAACCATATACAGCCACAAAGGCACATTGCTGGCTCGTGTACAACTTGGTGTCCACCAGGACTCTCAAGGTCCTTTTCTGCAAAGCTCCTTTCCAGCCAGTTGCTCCCAGTATATATATCTTGTCAGCCTATTTCTCCAGCCTGTCAAGGTCCTGGATGGCAGCACGACCCTCTCGTGTATCAGCCACTCCTTCCAGTTTTGTTACATCAGCAAACTTGCTGAGGGTACACTCTGTCCCTTCATCCAGGTCACTGATGAAGATGTTGAACCCTGTGGTACACTGCTAGTTACTGGAAATCTTATGGAGCAAAAATAAAAAGTAGTGAAAAGGTTCCAGAATGTTTTCCTCTGGCTTTCCGATGAGGACTGATATACTTACTGTTGTGCAACCTTTGTCTTTAGATGTAGTTCTAAAGTTTTGTTTTAAACGTATTTTGACTGAGACCACTGAAATATAAAAGATATATCTGAAACATGCATGTTGCCAAAACTAGAAATTCTATGTTGACTGGACCACACTAAGTTTGATATTTTCTTATTTTTGAATATTTTGTTTCAGTCTCTTGATTTCCTTCTTTTATCATAGGTTCTAGTTTATTAGGTAAGCACACACACACGTAGAAGGGTTCAAGTTTACTTTTTTCACTTCAGATTTCTGAATTTCTGATATGTTAATCTTGTAACTTTTCACTGGGTATATATATACATGTCACAGCATATTAAAATGTCATGGCTACATAGGGTACAGCAGGAACTTATTTGAAACTATAGAATCAGAATCATTTAGGTTGGTAAAGGTGCATATTTTTATAGTTAAACTCAACACTCGTTATATAAATAACCTGTTGGTAGCTTTTGAATACTACAGAAATAAACGATTATTACTTTTTTTGCTGAAAACCTCCAACTTTTTAGCTGCTTTTTTCATACAAAAGCCTTTCAATTCATGCATATGTCCCTGGCATAGAGGTTAAACACTTTAAAGGCAATGATGTTGTCTTAAAGATAGTGTTTACAATTGTATGTCCTCATTTTAAGCTTAAAAAAAATAATTAGATCTAACAGTTCTTGAATTTAGGAACTCAAAAGTGTTTCTCCAATGAATTAACCATTAGAAAATTTAATTTCCAAATTAGCTATATTCCTTTGAGCAAATTAATTCAATTTTATTTATTTACTTTAATTTATCTTGGTAATTACAGACTCTTTATATTTACCATCATAAGTTTCCAAAGTTTTCATTCCTGAGATGGGGTGGAAATCTCATACATATTCAATGTCAATTACAGCTGTTTTACAAAATGTGTGGAGGGAGAAAGCTGTAATGTCAGAGGTCTCAAATGAACTCCAAGCAAATATTTGCATGTTTTCCTTAACTGGGATTCCAAGCTGATGATTTAAGTGATTGGAGTAATGTGATTTTACACCTAAATTTTCCTGTTATTGTTTGCAACACTTATTACTTCAGAAAAATTTAGGAACTAAAAAAGAGTTTATTAAAGATCCTTAAATTCTTCTGGGGAATCAGACTGGCAAACGAAAAGGTCACTTTTCAGATTCTTGTATCCAACAGGTCATCAAAGAAGGGTAGAATTCACTCAGTTTCCAGAAAAAGAAAACCAAAAAAACACCACCAACAACAACCCCCCCAAACAAACAAACAATCAAAGTATTATGTCAGTGAGAGGCCACAAACCTCAGCAAATACAGGGAGATAAATACAACTCCTTTGGGGAGCGCTGGAGCTGGAGTATTAGCGGGACCTAGCGAGATGTGGAAATAACAAACTGAAGTTGCCCTCAGAGGTAGGCAAAGAAAGACAGCTCAAAGCCTAGATACTGTACATTCGTCAATGGATAAGAAGTGTTCTGCACTTTACTGAGTTAACGGAGCTCTGAAAGAGCTCATGGAGTGAATCAGACTTCAGCTTCATTATATTTACAGAACCAAAAACTCTGGCCAGTGACTCAACACAAACAAATTTATTTTAAGTGGCTGTATTTTATCTATCAGTACAAGAACATGTTCACCTTTTTTCCTGTTGTACTGTCTCGTATTTCATATCCCTTCATAAGAAAGAGCAGCATAAATCTCTCTCTCACTTTCAGGATTTAATCTTTATCCTTAGACCATATTTTTTCCAAATATTCAGTATGATACACATTTGTGCCTCAGAAACATTGAATTATACTTGATACAATAAACCAGCTACTCTGAAAGAAGGAATCCTTGGTGGTTTTTATTGACCTATGTCTTTGTGATTTTAACTCTTGTCTCCCAAATTATGCAGTTTCAAAGACAATATTTCAAAGCTGAGATAGTGAATACACTTTCTGATCTCTCCCTCTCTCAAGAATAGCTTAGGTCTTCTATAAATGATAAAATTTAAATTAGACAGAAATCCTTTATATTGCAAAGACATATTGCAAGCTTCAGCCCATGTACTTGAAGAAGGAAGCTCTCAGGCAAGATGGGAGAGAAGATCTAAATTTCCTAATGGTCAAGAGCAAGCTTCAGCTGGTCAATTCAAAGTACATAAAAGAGGGATCACTTGTTACAGAGCTGATATAGCTGAATTCTATTCTTGAATAAGGGCCTTATTTAGCTGCACATGAGCTATGAAAATGTTTTTAAAATACTTTTTTTTTGGTAATTTTTTTTTGGGGGGGGGGGTCATTTTTACTCATTTTCTATGAGATGTATTTATTTCATAGAATCTACATGTATATCTATTTGAATAAGGACAACCATTAATTTATACCCAGAAAGGTGGTAATTTTGTGATTGGCCCTAACACATGGATTTACACGTGCAGTAGATGTACCACAGACACTGCAAAAATGGCCAAACCACATTCAGCATGTTTATTCCTGTAGTTAAAAAGCAATCAGTGCAATGCCCAGTGCTGATCAATAATAACACAGGCTTTGCTAAACTCTGTTCAGATTAATGAGTTGCTTCACACATAGCATGCAGTAATTTCATAAAACTCTGTAATGAATGGTAGCCAATGTCCTGAAAAAAGAATATAGTTTTATTAAGAGTGGGATTATGGTTTCCCACAGAAGTCAAGGATTGACTCCTAGTTTAGCTTTGCTCATCCCAATTCTACCACCACTTCCCCACCTTCCACTCCACACTTATTTTTCAAACGTCAAGAACAGTACATTTTGCTCTTCCAGCTCTCACTGTTCTTAGCCCAAAAGCAATCTCTACTTCAAATATAAATTCAGTTCAGTGTCTGTCTGTTGTCGGAGAGAGATTCTGGGAACATCTACTTATGGTAATATCAATTACTTTTTCTTGAATCATTTGAGTAATGTAGGGTTAGGCTGTACCTGAACCTAATGCAGCTGGGAATTATAAACCCCTTTGCTTTCTTCAGAATATTCTCTCCCATCTTTTACTGTTTCCATGTGTTTAGGACCTGAGTAGGGAATCAACAGAGACAAGGCCTAAGAGAAGCACTTCTACATAGCTCTGATGAGAAAAGCGGTAACGCCAGCTGCCATCTGACAGAAGGTGACAGACCTTTTATTTTTGTTTTCCTGAGGAGGGGTATCTGTGAGTGTGTGCTTTTTGGGTGTGGGGTTTTTTTGGTGGTGGTGGAGTTTTGGTGTGTTCTTTTTTTTTTTTTTTTTTGGGGGGGGGGGGTTGTTTGGTTGTTTGGTTGGTTGGTTTTTTTGTGGGTTTTTTTGTTTGTTTTTTGTTTTTGCTTTTTGGGGGGAGGATTTGTTAATTTTTCTTATCTTAACTTATAGATTTGAGCCAGAAAACCAATCACAGCTTTCCCTTTCTCTTGTTCCTGTGCAACATAGCAACAAGATATCCTTGCCAGGGGGATTCAGAGAAGACTGTACATGACTTAGATTTCTGTCTTATAGCAGACAGACAAGCAGGATGAGCTGGCATTATTTTTACTTTTCTCATTTGTCCTAGGAGACCTTGTTGTGGTAGGTCCATCCTGCCAACACTGAGGCTGTCATGTGCCCCTGGAGTAGCAGCAGTGGTATGACCTCTCTCCTGGCTTGCTGCAGAGCCAAGGCAGTGCTGCAGTAAGTGGAAGAAGACATTATATGGAGAACACCAGGAATGAAGTTTACCAGCTGTTCCTAGACATGAGCAGAGTAAGATACCTGTCTTTTTACTCCCAACCTGGCAGGATGGGATTCTGCCTTCTTTCTCCCCACTGAGGACTATGCAAAGCAGGGGGAACTTGTTCCTCCACTCACTTTGTTTTGGGAACTATTGGTTGCCACTGCTGGGTGTCTCCAGGGACTGCTCTGAATGCCCTTCAATCTGTTTCCTACTGAGGAACATGCTCCACTCACGTATCTGTCACATCAAACATGTCTCTTTTTTCTTCCAACTAGTGCTCCTTTGCTTTGTTTTTATCTTACACCAAGGTCTGATACATATTGTTATGATGCTAATTTTGTGCTGTTGGAGTTTAAGCCTCCTAATTTTCTTTTATGACCAACAGACTGTACATTGAGTTTTTGACTGCAGTTAATATTGGAGAGGATAGATGTCTGTTAATGTTTCCTATGGAAAACTAGGTAATCCCTCCAGTTCTAAGCACTGTAAAAGAATATGTTTGTTTCCACATGATATTTTTTAAACTGAGTTTGATTTGTTCATGATTGAAAGATTATTCATCAGTGGGGATGGCTCATTATGAATACTAATAAAATTATGCCAGAAAAGCTTAGCAAAGTTGTTACCCATCATGCATCAGCTAAATTCAGACAATGAATGAGGGAGATTTTTCTTTGTCTCCATTGTTCAGAGTGGTCATTAAAAAATACATATCACCAGTAATAAAACCAAGGCAATACCCCAGGCAGCGGGAATGGTGTACTTACAACGTTTATCAAGGTTAAAGTTCCTCAGAGATATATTACAAAAATGTATCTGCACTCAATGAATTCGGACAAAGACTGACCAGTGGAAAGTGTTTACTGCTAGCCCTCAGACACCTGATGTCTTCAGTTGGTAAGTTTTATAGTTTTCAGTTAATGTAAGCAGGGGAAGACAGATATGATACTAAAAAAAAAGTGTGGCACATTTCACAGGAAGAGAGAGGAGAGCAATGTTTTCAAACAAAATACAGAGGGAAAGAAATATAAAAGAGGTTCTGACTGATACAATTCCCACCCAATTTTGTAAGTTTGCTATGTGGAGGGTGCCTTGATGAAGAGAAATGCAAACCTGAAAAAGATGTGTGACAGAGATCTAGAATAAGGACACATGGATTACATCACTTGCAAAACATCCAAGTGTTTGCAGACATGCAGAGCATACAGAAGGAATGAGAGCTGTCCCTGTTTTTCCAGAGGGAGAACTGGACAAAGTTGCAGTAGTAGTGAATGAAAAAATTACCAAAATTAAATGGAACATTTATTAAAATTTGAACATGAATTGGTGAGGTGAAATAATAATTTTAATATTGAAGGAAAAGTAGAAAACAATAGAAAGTAAAAGCGTGAAACTTTGAGCTTGCAATGGTGATCTTACTTCTCCTGAGCAAGGATAGGAATTAACTGAATGTGTAACATGAATAAGCATAATTTATGATTCTAGTGAAATGGAATTTTACCGTGTAAAATTAAAGAATTCCAACAAATTATGCTCTTTTAAAATCAGAGCTGAAGGCAATTTGGAAAAACATTGAATTCTCTTTCAATTCTTCAGGTCTTCAGGAGTTAGAAGTATAACAAACCCAAAATCATATACTTGTTAAACTTTTTAGGCAGATACTAAAGTGAAGCTGCTGGAGGACATTCTTCAGCAGTTAAAATTCAAGCAGAAAAGCCAACAGAACAAATACACTCCCTAGATACTATGATTGTTATCCAGCAACACTGTGGAAGACATGGGAGGAAACCATTTTTCTTGAGTCCAATTCCAGTGCTGTATGTACCAAAATTCCCAGAAACAGGGAACTTATATCCTAATACACTGAATCTATGGAACTGCTTGAAGAGCAAGAATGTTCCTTTCATAAATAGTATCTTTAATTTTATTGCACATGCTCTGCTAGGTGTCAGTGTGCTACTTAATCGTATCAAAGTCATAGAATATTATATGGTTTTTTGTATTTCGTATTTCTGTATCTAGACATGCTACATTGCATTTCGTTTTATATTAGGGTGAGTTACCATGACAAGACTCCTCATGAAATGATTAAGCATATGGCTGTGTAGCATAAATATGAAGTGACAAATCAGAAAAGTGGCATGTCACATTAAAAGCATATACATAACCAGCCTGGCTAAGAGAAGATAGATCCTTTCAAACATTTTTGTATCTGTTGCTCCACAGGCACTGAAAAATTAGTACCAGAAATGACCTGTAATCTGTCTCAATCACAATGTTGCTGCCCATCAAAAATAATTGTTATTTTGATGAAGAACTATGGATAAGAAAATGTAACTGAAAATTGTTCAGAATTACCCCACTTAAAAGATATCCTAATGTCACAATGTGTGTCTTGCCACGGGCAGTGTCTAGAAGTTTAGGGGAAAAGCAGTAAAAAAGAAAAACTGTCTTTTTCTTTTTTTCTCTTTCCTTTTTCCTTTTTGATTGGAGCTAATATACTATGAAGCCAGCTGTGAAGCTACTTCAGACACATACATATCACCATATGTACCCATTAACATGTAGACATGAATGACCAGCTAGCTGTGTAAAAGACATTTCATGGAGACCAGTGTGTGAATCCTGCACACAGCCGTAAAAGTAATTCCAGCATATAATTGTATTTACAGTTTAGAAAAAATGCTTTCATGAATGAGACATCAGAATAATTGCATACATGAGTTTCAGAGCAAATAAAATTATTTAATATATTCACTTCTGTTTATATTTGTTCTACCTTTCTATTATTTTTTTCATTTTGATCATTTTTATTAATTTGATTTATCTACTCACTGTGCTTAAACACAGAGAAATAAACAAATCTTACTAAAAAAAATTGATCTGTCAGAACATAACTATTTACATGTAGGTTTATCCAATTATTTAATGACTAGACCTCTGACAAGAGAATAAAATGTACTACAGTAGGCCTTAGTGTCTAAAAATAATACCCTTTTGAGTCTACTAATTAACCA
This sequence comes from Falco rusticolus, assembly GCF_015220075.1. NCBI lineage: Eukaryota > Metazoa > Chordata > Aves > Falconiformes > Falconidae > Falco > Falco rusticolus. The sequence continues at coordinate 87,347,001 of NC_051189.1, forward strand.
GAGAAGTTTGAAGTCATCGTAGAGGCCTTGAAAAATAGCTAAATGTTGCTGAAGTGGAATAGAGAAGGATTTTGTTAGCAAGAGCATGATCATCGTTTAATGAGCACATTCACTGACAAAAAAATTACAGCAATCAAATTACCATCACAACAATATGCACACTCTGATTTTTTCAAAGTTTGATTTTAAATGGTTCATGGTTTAGATCAACCTGATCTAATATGATCTGATGTTTTTCAACAGTAGACTATTTAAGAAAATGTGTGGAACCTCTTTATAATTTGTTTTTGTCTGTGTGTGTGTTTGGATTTTGTGTGTGCATGTGTGCTTATTTATTTATTTTGATTTCTTTGGTTTAGGGTCTTGTGCAGAAGATAACTTATCCCTCCTGCCTGGCTGCCCTGAAATACTTTTTCACTCTGCACACTTTGAAGTCTGTGGGGCTGGATCTTCCAGGCTTAATTCAGTCATCAGCTCTGAAAGTTTACAGTGACTATTAATGCACTTCAGACACAGAACAAAAAGATGATAGATTTTATTTGCTCTTAAAAATAATGTTATTCCCCATAATAGTAAAATCTTTTGTAGAAGGCAATTTATATTTCCTTATGCCATCATTAACAGTTTACAGCTATAATAACTCTGCTTTCACATAGTGAAAAACCCTGCTGGGTGAACAGGATTTTGTAATGAAATAATATGCCAAAAAGTAAAAATTACACTTCAGGTTAAAAAACAAACAAACAAACCATCCCCCCCAAAAAAACACAAAACCCACCTCCACAACAAAAAATCCCCAACAACTGTCCCCCACCCCTCCAAAAAAAAGTTTCATCCCAAAACTAAAAAAAAAACAAATCCTGAGCAAGGTATGACATTATAGGCAGATTCTAGATGCAGATGGAAAAGCTGTTTCAGAGGAACAGAAATTGGCAGTATGGAGTCTAAAAGCTTCAAATAAAATAACTGCTTTCTAAGAAGCCAAATATTTCTTACAAAGATTAATTCTGTTTCAAAAGATCTTAGCTTCCCACTTTAGTAAGACTAGAAGACTTGGAAACACTGCAGACTTGAGCCTTAAAAAATCCAATGAAGATTTCTAAGCTATATTTTCTTACCTCTGATTATAACCTGTGATATGATTGCTATTTGATAAATAACAGAATTGATCAAATATTTCAGAAACAAGAAATCCTTCCCAAAGCACCAGGTACCTGTAACAACAAGGGTTATTAACAAAGTATGGAGACATCTAATATTAATGATGAAAATACATTCAGTTCTATGAGCAGTAATATGTATAAATATGTATAAAAGGGCTACACTGCCAATATGCAGAGAATAGAGTAACAAGGGAAATGTAATATATCTAATTTATTTGGACTTCAGAAAGGTATCTGTTATGGTTCTTCACCGGAAACTATTAGCCAAATTGGGAGTTAGCAAAAGAATTCTAAAATACAGAATTAGCTAGGCAGAGTCAGATTGTGGTGAAAGGATAATTGTCTGGTTAGCAGGAGGTGACCAGGACAATTCCTTAAGGTTTGGCCTTGAAATTTATCATTTTTAGAATTTTTATTAACAGACATGGCACAGAAAAAGATTCAGACTAATGAAATACGATGACAGCATAAGGGTGGGATGCCCCCTCCAGTGGGAAAGGAGATAACAAAAGCACATTGAAAGAACTAGATGACCTTGAAGATCGAGTCCAACCATTAACCTAGCACTGCCAAGTCCACCAAAGTTCAATAGCATAACATGGAATACCGTGTACACATGGACAAAGAAACACTGCTGTTAAAAGCTCAGAGCTCATCAGTTACAAGTGGCAGAGAATGAAGAATACCCATGAACAGTCCCTGGCAATAGCATAATTATAAATCTGAAACACAGTGCAATTGTAATTGGGTACAGATATATATACACATATGTATGTATTTTCCTTATATATAAAATATATGTGTGTGTATAGATGTAAAACTATACAGAAGTGAATCAGGTGGTATGTTTCAAGCATAACAGGAAACTATTGATGCCATTGTGCAAGATAGTAGTTAAAATTAATATGAACTGGTGCATACATGCAGTTTCCAAGTTGTGGACTGACACACTGTCTTTAACCATTGAAATATTTGCTGTATGATCAGTACACCCACATACAGTGCAGAGTTCCCTCATTACTGTTCAAATTAGGACTGCTTACCCTTGTTCTGTGTATCACCTGCAGAACTTGGAATACACGCTGATAGAATTTTGGTATATAGTGACAATAATTAATTAGAAAAAAGTAACTCAAACACATAACAATACAGAGAAAAGAGATCATCAGGGAATAAGGAAGCTATCGTATAAAAATTAGTAAGCAACACAAGGACTTAAGAGACTGAATCTAATAGATTGGGGCAATAAAACTCCAGGGAGAGAGAACTATTTTAGCTGAACAACAACACTGGTACAGATCAAATGGGAATAAATTGGCCATGGGGAATTTAAGCTGATCATTGGAAGATGATTTCAAGCCACAGGAGAAATAAATTCCTGTAATAGTGTTCCATCAGGAGAAAAGGAACCAAAATCCATAAAGTACTTTAAAGTTGCAGTTCCACAAATCTATAGTGGAAATTTTATGAGGAGGAAGTTTGGGGAGCAAAAGACTGAACCTAACCCAAGGCAGTCTTCAATTTAGGCTGTTTGGAGTTCAGATCTCAAGGCTTAAGTGGTTACCCATCTTTACCTAAAGTTTGAATACTAGGATCCAGGCCTCCTGACTTTGCATTTCTAAACTTGCTGCTTAGAAGCACAAGACTTCAGTGAGTGTTTTTAGATTCAGACTGTAATCGGTGAAAATAGGCTTGGCAAATGAGTCTAAGGAGTTCTTGTTCTGGTGGTGTTCTGAGTTGGTGATGCTGAGGGTCAGGAATTTCCTCCCACCTTCCTTCACATTTAGACAACAAACTTGCTATAACCCTTTACTTATCTGACACTTCACCAGTTATCAAATCATTATTTAAGCAGGAGAAAAGCAACCCCCATCTTAAAATTAACAGTAGTTAATTAACAGTAGTTAATTAACAGTAGCCAAGAATTAGAAAGATGATGCCTGCCCATGCTTGTGTAAGGACTATGACAATTAATATGTACTAATTGGTAAGAAATGTTAGCTACCGCTACAGGAGCGGTAGTTTCACTAAATGGAGCATGGCTGGAAATACTGGCTAATGAAGCAGTCAGCCTGGCTAGTCCTTTTTGCACTTGCAACACATTGCACATTCTACACAGGTGTGTCCATATTATGAAACTCTGCCTTCCGTCAGGTGTTTGCTAAGATAACAAGTAGTTGCAATCATTGATCTACTTGTAGAAATTACATTAATTTCAGAGAGGACATTAATGGCATTTATCACATTTATCAGGTATTGCAAATGAGTAGCAATTCACAGGGGCTTTGCCACATGCCTTTTATTTCTTTGTATGCAGCAAGCATTACAAATGCAGCCTTGGGTACTGACCCAGGTCATGCATACAATGTGAACATTGCTCCAAGAAGCTTGTTCCAGCTCAGACATCTTACGTCCTTAAGTATACATTGCATAAAGTTACAGTAAATGCATGTTTAAAGTTGCAATGGTAAGTGTTTAAAAACTAGAAAAGATGGTTCTTTCTTTATTTGTGCAATATGACTGTATATTTAAGAACAGGTTCACTTACCTTTTCTGCTTCTTTGTGTTTCGTTCAGGGCTCAGGGTACTCTGTGCTCTGAAGATGAAATCAAGATATTTGCTCAGGCCTTAAATATCCAAACAAATCCTCTCTCTCCTTTTGAACAAATGCTTAGCTGTGGTAGAGACAGACATGAAAACCTTTAATCTTCTGCATGTGTAATTCTCCCATCCAGTATAATTTAATAGTTCATCCTTAAAATAATTAGATAATGCAGGAACTCGAGGTAGAGTGAGGTGAAAAAAGCTACTTGCATGCTTAGAGACATATGCTGGTAAGATTTGCTGAGCTCAGGATCTAAAGAATTTATTTACTCTGTTCAATGAGGCTGAAAGACACGTATGAAATAGGATTCAGGTTGTATAACAAAGTCAGATTTCAGGATTGTATTTTTCCTTTGTTCTTATCTTATTTCAGCACCTAATTTTATCTTTTATATACTTTGCCTGGTGTTCAAATAGCAAACTGAATTACAAGTTTGTAAGCAATCAGATTTCTTATAAGATTAAGTTACAAGCTGTATCAGCTGAAAACATATATCTAAAAAGAAACGTTTGTTGTTTTTTTAATAAAATTTTTGTATATTAAGTTATACTATGAGATTAAGTTACACCATAATTTTCCTTATGCTTTTAATTTTAAACATTTCATAAAGAGAACACATTAACAATGTGACCTAATGCATTTAGAAGCTATTTCTTGAAAAAATGTCTGTAGCAGCAACAGATGGCAAGAAGAAGGAGGACAACAAAATCCTGTTTTGACTATTATCAAATCTGACAAAGAACCAGCTGCTATAATAAGCGGCGTCAACATCAAAAATGTACTTTAAAATTGCACTCACTTATATCCATTAAATGAGGAATGCTTAAAGCAAAATTCTTTGCAATAAAAGTTGGCAGTATGTTCTTGTTTATACCCATGCTACCTACTAAATTCTATATTATTTGATGACTATCAACACTTGTCATGATAGTAAGGACAGATATATGGAAGAATGACCATTCCTGCTATTCCAAACAAAAAGGAGCTCTATGTATATACATATATACTGTATGTAGTATAGAGAACCAGAACTAAAACTATAAGCATCTCATGACTCCCTTTCTCTGTGAGCTAATTAGAAAATGTGCTTCAGCTGCTTTCAAAAACTGTTAGCATTGGTTTTCTTCATAACAAAGGACCTTTTTAAAGTAGGCATTCAAAACATAAATTTTAAATTTTGCTGTTGGTATTTCTGATGTATTATATTTTATCATCTGGTACCATTCTTATTTTTATTGGAATAAGCTAATACACAGTACGTTTTTTTTTGACTTTTACACTGGTGCCTGCTTGTCCGAATAAAGCAGTTTGCTCTCCTTCTGTTAGGTTTCATTTTCGCATTCTTGGGCTATGTCAGAATATTGAGAATTTTGGCTAGAGGGAAATCACATTAATTTTAATATCAAGAATTATGTTATGCCCTTTAAAGTATAGCTTTGTACTGGGAATTCTGTCCCAGAGAAAGCTCAGGAACCATAAAAGTCCTCAAATCAAAAAGCATAGAGGAAAAGCTCTGCCTAATCCTGGGAGAAAGGTGTCATTGTTCTGTATAGCAAACTGTCAGCGGGCGGGAGTGGAGACTGCTGACAAATACACAAAGTCATCAAACTCCAAACACGCCAGGTTGCACTTTACACTACAGGTCAGTGACACAGCTGGAAATACAAGACAGGTCTTTTGGTTCTCAGCCTTAGGAACTATACAGCATTGACTCTTTCATCCCTCCTCGCCTGTTTTTCAGAAAATATTGGTACTGGGATTGCATAGGGGAAGAAGGATGCTCTGTTTCCTTCACACATGTACTGCAGAATGTGGCTTTTCCTTCATTTTTCTACAAATTGACAACAGCAATTGTGCAAGGATAAGCCTGCTTTCAGATCTTATTAGCAGTCCTGGGAGTCAAATTCCAAATCTAAAGATTACACATCAAGTTGTGAAACAAAGCTGGTTTGGGCCTCCATCAAAAACTCAGAAACAAATCAATCAGAACTACCCATTTTTCACAGATTACACTGAATATGAAAAGAAAGAAAATTTAAAAAAAAACCAAAAAAACCAAAGTGTGATGTGAGAACCCAGCAGTAATTTTGGAAAACACAGCAAAATTGCATCAAGAGTGTGCAAGGAGTAAATAAAACCGTGAACGGTATCTTTGATAGGCAGACAGAAATACTGTGTGATTTTTCCAAGCCTCATTTCCCAGAAAACTGTCAGTAGAATGTAAGGATGGGGTATAAGGAGATGTCACCTTTTTTCGCCAATCACAGGAAACAGCATCTGACAACCTGTCTATAGTAGTCTTAATAATTTCGTCCTTTTACATCCGCTACTAACTGACTGCAACGTACCATCTAACACTGCCTCTGAAGGGATGCACAGATGCAAAACTAGCTGGAAACTTTCAGAGAAACAATTAACTCATGTTAAAAGGAGGGGTTTCCTCTAGCCCGTTATATTTGATCAGCCTGCCAGTTTCCCAAGAAAGACGAGACCCTTGTGCCTGACCAGTTTGACTGCTACCTGACCGCCCGCTGTATCGGAGGGTGACTCGACTAAACTATTCAGGGAGACCCGCTGACAGTGTCACTGAGTCAAATCCCTTACAACAACTACTCAAATCTCCAGAGATTTATACAAAATGAACTTCAGCTAAAGATTTTTATTATGCAAGTTTGTGACAGAATTAGGTTCAAAGATTGCCGGTGACAATACACTGCTTGCAAAGCAAGCTTAAAATAATCCACCTAATAACAGCTAGTGTGAGTTAGTCATAAAGTTCTTACTCAGTAGATGTCCCTATGGGGGAGAAGACAGGTTCAGCCTATCAGCTGATCCCAGGAGTTATGATGGAGCCTTCCCTAACTTCTTCCTTTCCTTGTTACTTCTTATACTTCGTATCATTATCATACACAGGATTGGTTACAAGTTTCTTGCTTCTAATACAAATTAGTACACATCCTCAGGTAGCACTACTGAAATTTTTTACTAACTACACATGCCCTCCAAGTTGGGGTTTGCCCTCTTTCAGGGGGGTTATTTGAGTTGGAGGTCATGATCTCCCACTACCACAATTACCTATGTCCTAATTTCAACTAATTTTCTGAGGATTACAACACCTTATTAACTTGTCTCCTCTTGTGGCCAGAACTTTCTCATGTGGAGGCTTCTTTCTGCATAATTTAGATAGCAGTGTTCTTTTCGTTTCCCAAGGTTGACTCCCTTCATTATAAGTCCTTTCATTTGTCAGTCTTGATGACATCAGAGTGCGAGTCAGCTTGAGCTAAACTTTGTGCACAGAAATATTTAACATATAGTTAAATACTAAATCAGTTTAGTAAATTGGAAGTTTAGACAATTCCTCCCTTCATGACTTTTTTTCAGTCCAAGATCAGTTCGTTTTCTTTACATTTAGGTGGACCTTGAGTGACTCTAGTCATACATGTTTTTGTTACTGATTGGTATCATGTGCCCAGTGAGGTGTGGTAGTACCTTGGAGGCAGGTAACTTTGGGATGGAGGTGTGCACTGGTACTACAATGAGATCTCATCCAAGGAAAGTAATTTCACCACAACTGTTGGCTCAGCAGTGGACATCTTCTCATCTTATCACCTGTGTGGTACCATCAAGTTGCCATTCTTGCAGAGCCTGGCTGGGTGTTTCCACTCTGCTCCATCCTCTGTTACTCCTATCAGCATGTATTAAGGGTGTGTTTCTTAAGGAGCCGTGGTAAAGTAGATTTTGTGCTTGTCAACCATCTTGAAAGTGATAACTGTATTTTACCCTGAAAAGCTCTCTGTAATGCTATGTTTCTAGTAGGACGCAGTTTTCTCTAATTCCCTCCCCCTCTCACCCCCCCAAGTAATCTTCCCACAAATTGCTGTAAAAGGTGTCACTTTATTAAAAGACAAAAGTGTATAATTTTAAATATTTCCAATTTAACTTATGGCAAATCAGAAGTCAGGGTTCCCACAGAACGTCTGTGTCAAACCTACCAGTCAAACTGCCCCTACGACCGTGTCTTTACAACTTTCAGTGCCTGGGAGCATGGCCATCAGACATCGCAGGGTAACCCTCCTGTCATGCTTCCTTTGGGTGGAGATATCTGTAGTTTCATCTTAGAGCAACCTCCATACAAACTCAATGCTACAGGGTAAGGAGCACACACTTGCAACAGCATTGGCTTTCAGCCTTGTCACAGGCTTGGAAGCACCCAGACAGTCACCAAGAATTAAAGGTATCAGGATGCTCAGGCTTTTTGCTTCAGAAACTGGAAGCTGGAGCCTGGGAAGCCTGGGCTAGGCTTAAGGTCTTGGAATCTGTCTACATACCCTTCCAAACAGCATTTCCTAGGTGAGTTTCTATAGCCTAATTAGTCACTAGCCTTACATTAGTCAAGACATAAAAAACCAATAGTTTTTTTCTATAGACTGGAGGCAGGTATTTTGCCAATCTGTTTTTCAAAACCTTCTGTTTAGCGAGAATTTTTTAGAGATTTTTTTTCAAGCAGATGAAATCACTACCAGTATTTCCTGTGAAATGAAGTAATAAATTTTAGTCATCTGTAAACAAATGGCTTTTTCCAATCTGACATATGGCCTAATATACTTACAGATAAATACCTCTGGGATATGTATCTGATTGAGTAATGTAGAAGCAAAACACGCTTGCACATTGCACCTTTAAAATGCTGGAGCAGATTTGTTCTTGGATATAAGAAAAAGTCCCAATTATTTAGTGTAGAAAAGGGAATAAAGAATCAGGAAATAGTATGTTATGACCAACACAAAGAATATGTAGGACAAGGGTCTACACTGAGGAAAGAATAGGGAACACAGAAATTCCCGGGCTAATGTTGCCTCAAGCAAGTCCATATAACGTTTTTTCAAGACTGCAATGTAGGCACGTTAGATTTGATCTACAGCTCGGAAGGTTTACACATGGAAATGGCATGATTCTGGTAACTTTCTTGCTTATGAACTCAGTTTACTGAACACTTATTTTAAATTGTTGGAATAGATCAGGTGAAGTTAAAGGAAAAGAAAGGATTACTGCAGAGATAAATGGTGAAAACTCAGCATTAGAGAAAAAACATATATTTGTCTCTGCTCCATCCATTTTAGTTGCAAACACAATGTCACCCTTTAAGTCAACTCCCAAACTCTCTTAGAGAAGTTAGGGGCTTTTCCTGACAAGCACAAGCGAGACAGCACCAGTGGGATTCTTTCAGGGATGTGAAATCTCTCTTTACTACAGGTACTTGGGGGATTCATTATCAACTTCATGCCTTTCCTCTAACGACAGTCTTCCTTCAGGGGAGGGAATCTTCAGTATGTTGTTGAAACTATGTTAAGTCCCTCAGTAACTGATTCTACAGAAGTGCCATGCACTCTGAGCCACTAACTGAAATATCTTTTATCCAACTCTACCAGAGATATTTTGGTTCTCAAGTTAATACACCAGTAATTATCATTGTCAGCATAAAACTGGTTGCAGTATCTTAACTATTAACTTCCTTACCTGTTCTATAAGAATACCTAAAAGCCCCCATCTCATTGTTTTAGTATTTTATGAAAATACAAGAAGAAATAACCTTTACTCTAAACAATGCATGGTGGGAGATTCTGATAAAAAGCCAGGTTATTAAGCAACAACTGGACAGAAAACAGTTAAAAGTAATGTTATTGTGATTGCTCTAACACAGGCAGGCTCATCACAGGAAATATTTTGAAAATGCAAACAGACCACTTAGGGTACATATAGTGTACAGTTTGCTTGAATCATGGTAGAAAGGTTTTCTTCAGTATACCTATCCAACTCAGTTAGGAGATACTAACTGCATGACCTACAAAGGAAAAAAAAAAAAAAAAAAAGCTCCTGAATAAAAAGAGAAAAGAAAAAAAAAAGTAAAGAAAGAAAAAAGGGCATATCACTGGAGACCTTGAGAAACTCTGTACTGAAGATTGCAGCAGATCCAAATTCTATTAAGTAATTCAATACTTACAGTTAGGCACTGTATCCCCAAATTCTGCACACTTCCCCACGGTGGACTACACAATCCTGGTGCCAAGCTTCTCTGAACAGCACACACAGCTGCTACAAAGGGGTAAATGTCTGCATGGCATCCAGAGGAGCCACTGTGTTTAGCAAAGCATCAATCAGGAGTTATCTGTCAGGAAATTATAAGAGAACAAGTCAAAAATCCTGCACTAGTGATCCATCCTCCAGATTCACAGGTCTATGTATCTTCCTTCAGAGACATAAGTAGAGCTCAAACACTTTTCTTGAAACCTATGCATCTCTTTCCTCCTTCCATGCAGTAGTATAACAAGGAAAACACCTACTGAGGAAATAAGAGACATGAGTATAATTGCTTTAGTAGTCTGAAGGTACTTCAAGTTCATATTTACTAACCAGATATTGCTTTAACTTCCAGAATGTAGTATATATTGGTTGTTGTATTTCTCTCCCTTTCTTGACCACTGTGCCAACACTAAAAGAAGAAAAAGAAAAAAAAGGAAATTTGGAGAAATGGAAGTAAGAAAAAGAATCTGACTTTGCTACTTATTGATGTTTCCTTCCAACTGAAATTAAGCTTTGAGCATGTACCCAGTCTTTTAAGCAAAAGGTAGACTGAATCATAACCACAATTTTGGTGACATAAAAATATTGGCCAAAAATGTGTCCTGTGGCAGGCTGTGTCCTAGGTGGTTCTTGCAGTACACATTCTAGACTGGCACACAAGGATAAAGAAATGTCAGGTTTTTCCATTAGGTGGGACCTGGTATTAAGCTGCGTAGCATGGAATACTTCAAGGGCTGAGCAGATGTGCAACTCAAAGTACTTGGAGAACCTGACAGGAAAAAGAAATCAGCAGATTTTGGAGCACTGATACTCCAAGGCTTGGACTTTAGTTAGGCAGGGGTTTTGGATGAACACGTAACAGTGAACATGTTAGCACCTAAACTCTGTAAGTCCCACTTTGGACACATAAATCCTTTATTAATTCAATCATTTCTATAGTACCTGAGTAGATTGTGGTGTTCTTTGTTCTTACTTTTCAGTCATTCAGTAGGTAAGTTTCACAGGTTGGTGTTTTGCCATGTTGCTCCTATGTTTCAAATGATTCTTCTTGTGCTTATCAAATGAAAAGGTATGTTGTGCTCTTCCACAATAAAAAGCTACTCATTTATGTATGCTCATTAATTCAATTGGTTTATAATCCCTTTGTCTGAGGATGGCATTTCAGAATATGTATAAAAGGTGGTATCCTAAGAAATGTAAAAGGAAATGCTTCATTCTGAGACTTGTTATGAAAAAGGAAAAGACATCAGTTTTCATATCCTTACTATTTTAGAAATTATGCTTAACAACTAGTGGTTGCTATTGCCACATATTTTGAAATAAATCTTCATTTATTGAGAAACTAACCTTAAATAAATTCTAAAAAAATCAAACTAGTCTAGTAAGTGTTGGTCAAATTTAATTCAACTAATATACCTATACAAAATGATTCAGATAAAACAACCACCAGACCTTTGTGGACAGAACTATGAAAAACTGACAGAAAGTGTGTTAAAAAGCTATCAAAACAACAGTTTCACTTGGAATTGTATTTACAAAAATGTACATAAAATACTTTCTTAACATTTTTATGTCTTTCAGTTTCTTCCTCTTTTTTTTTTTTTCTTTTTTTTCTTTTTTCTTTCATCTCCATATTTATAGGTGTTGCTTTGATAGAGAATTACCTGATATATGCAAGACAGGAAAAATTACGCTAATATATGTAAAGGTCAAGCATTATATACCAAAGTAAACCCTGTTTTTTTTATTACATTAAAATGATAGCAGAAACAATTTATTTTAGAAGCCTGTTAAATTTTAGCATACAAATCAAATCTTATGTGATCTTATCCAGACTGAAAAAATTGATCTAGAATTCCTCCAAAAGCCTGTCAAATAGGTGGTCAATATAATATTGACATCCAGGATGGGAAGGTGTAAAGGACATCTGTATGAAAACTTTTCAATAGGTCTGATTATGAAAATAAACTATCTTTATTATCTGAACTACCATTTTACAAGCAGAATGTGAGCATCAGAGTCATTATCAAATATCCTGTGTTAACCTTACCCATCTACATTCTGGGAGGAAAGCCCTTTACTTCAAGGTAATTCTCCTGCATATACACAGCTGCACGAGGAACAGGAACCCTTTATACAGTCTGTTCACTTTGTGTGCCATCTAGTGCAGTGCTGAGAATTAATTAGACCTATACAAAGAATCATCCATTTTGATTGCAACGCTAAAAACCACAAGTACAACAACCTTTAACCAGCTGTTTTCACAAAAGTAAAGGACTATTTATTATATTCTTTAAAATTAATGAAGACCAAATTACTTGCTATGATGAGTGCCAATACCCTCTAATATGCAAAAATATTTTCCCATTTACATTTTAATGAGATTTGAAATGTTAATGAATGAAAGGAGTCTACTAATTACCTCAGTGAGTGTCTCAAATAAAAGTGAACTTTGTTAGACATATTAATAATAGTTTCTCATTAGGATGTTCTAATAGCTGAAAATAATTAATGTTTTAGCTAATATGCTGAAAATAAATATTTGTGTCACAGTTTGACAAATATTTTTAATAATAAACAATAAGCTCATCAGTAATACATGTGACCTTTGAAATATGTTCCACATGTAAGCAAATAACAAGATTCTTAACATGCATCTTTTCAGTATAATAAAATTTTTAAATGTTTTTTTTTTAAATCCTTTGTAGGAATTTTCTTCCCATTTGATTGCTTGGCAGACACTGAAATGAGGTTCAATTTAAGCTTATTAATTTTATTAATATGTTTAAAGTAAAAATGAAGATCACTAAAGACAAATATTAGCCTTATTATCTTTCTGTGACAGATTTATGGCATCCAGTAAGGAAATTAATATCCAGTACAGTTTCCTGTTTTCATTAGTATATATTCTGTGAAAAGTGCACTTCTTGAAGCACATCAGTGTAACTTAGCATAGACTACTGTTGGGGTCATGCATGAGGCCTTGGATTTACTCCATCCATCCCAGCCAATGGAAGACAAACAAAAGAGGACTCAACAATTTGCATATCAGAACAACTCACTGCCAAATTGATTTGGAAAGGAAAAGACAGAAAAAAAAATATTTTTTTTTGTTTGATTCACCCCTTACTCCCTCCCAAGGATGCTTCTTTTTTTTTTCTTTTTTTTTTTTTCTTTTTTTAATAGGCAACTGTATTTCTTTATTTGAAAAGTGTGTTTTACAGGAAAAAAAAAGATGTTGAAAAGAGCATTGACAGATGCAATTTTAAAAGATGATGAGTTAGAATTTCTGAGACTGCATAAAATACTGTATTAAATTGTAGGGGACAGATGCCACTGACCTCACTTGTTCATATCTCAGTAAGGACTTGGTAAGAACTATAAAGATTCCAGGAGAACAATTTCCTAAAGAAAGTTTAAATTGTAAAGGTCACGTCATGGATACGTAAAAATGCTAATTCACACTACATTCAGGAAAGAATATACACAATTTACTGCAATGCCAAAATAAAATTTATAGCCACTGTTTTAGCCATTTATCTTGGCATAACGGTATATTTATAGCCAAGCTGTTCAAAATATAAATTGTCCTACTTTCTTCCCTAAATGAATAAACAAATTAAACACTCAACCTTATATTGAACAATAGTTTGTTACAACATCCTGTATAAATAGTTCCCATAACTTTTTACTTAACAAGGTTGCTGATCCTGAAAATACAGAAACACATGTAGCTCCAAGGAATACATTGATAGGCATATTTGTCATGTTCAACCTCTGATCCATGGGAGTGAATCCAGTGGGCTGGCAAGGCTTAACACGCTCTGGAGCACTCAATCCCAATGGCAGTTAAAGAGTTCCTTCTAAAACTGTTGTATAGAAAGGTCAAAGTATACCTTTTTTGCTTGTTACGTTAACCTTATAACTTAGTTTCCTTCTGGGTAAGAGAACACGGAATATATATCATTGTACTTGGCTGTTTTTCATATGTCAGCCTGATTAGATAGCAACGTATAATGGTACGTGTCCTGTACCTGGTTTATCATACCTCTGGAGTCATATGGGGCACTTTCAAATTCTGCCACTATGCCCCCAAAATAGTTACATAAATCACAACTCTGACATTAAAAGGTGCTTTCTCTAACGGGTAGTCTCTCCAGCTAAGTTTATAAAAATAGTCATATTTGTTTGCTGGAAGTTTCTGCTTAAATTTGTCAAGACTACTGAAGTTCTAGCAACAGTTTCAGAAGGGCGTGCACAGGGTGTTTCTACTGATAGGAAAAGTATTTGAAGGTCACTTTGTTTCTTTTTATTCTTTCATTTATTTCTGCTGCTCCTGCTCTGTGGCTAAAAAAGAGCGTTCCCAAAACACCATGTCTGCTCTCCTCGTTCCTGGCAGCTGAAACTACTCCAGACTGGCTGCAATGTGTTGTAAAAGGACTGCCTATGTTTAGGAGCATTGAAAATTTACAATTAGTTCCTTATGAAAGAGGGACTTTTACGATCCTGAGGACATCAGCGAGTTGTGACATTGGACAAGTAGATGTGGTCATGTGTGGTTATGAGGATTTCTGGGTCATTTTCACATAGCAGACATTTTCCCATCCAGGTAGAGTGCTCTGTTTCATGGGCTACATAGCACGTAGGGCAATGCGCCAAGCGCTGTGAATGCTCATGCATGCTCACTGATGATGCATGTTATAAGAAGCTATGAGCAAATTAGCAAGGTCCTACTGCAATGAGAGAGCTTGCATTTTAACTGCTTATGCAGTTGAAACATCAGTACGGATGGACAATTGGGGCTGTATGAGTGTACATTTTGAGAATGTAAGTAACAGTTAACATTTTAAAATCTTACCAATCTACCAGGTAATTACATCCTATGACCATATTGTGATGCTGAAACTCTTGGTTAACTTGTATATGGGATTTTTTGGAACTTCAAAACAATAAAAAAGATATTAATGCTAATTAACCCCTGTTACTACCAAAGCTGTTTGGCCATGGAGGAAACCAACCTTAAAGTTGGTAGTGGCCTGAGAAACATGCCTTCCTATTCCAGCAACGAAACATAAGCAAATATTCCATGGGCAACATATGCCAAAAAGAGCTTAAAGGATTTAAATTAAAACAAACACAGATGTAAATTAAGGTTTACCATAATGTGGGAGGAAAAAACTCTGAAAGATGGCAAGAAATGGAGATGCAGCAGTTGTGACAATAGTGACCAGACCAAATGAAGCACTGTAACATCTATTGAAGAAAAATAGCTCATGTTACTATATCGGGTAAAGATACTTTGCTTTCTTGCTTGACTTTTACGGTAACATTACTGTGTTACCATTATTATGCAGGGGTGGGAATAGTGCCTATATACTAATTAGAGATTTCCAACTTCTTTTTCTCTATACTCATAAAGGTAGAATGCTTGGAAAACAGTAAAACTGACCTACACATCACAGGATCAGTCTTGACAGATCTCCATGCTTAGCAGCACTCTTTTGCTACAAATGCAAATACAGAATACAAAGTATCAAAGGCTTACTTACTGATCTAGTGATAGAACAGTGCTTTGGCTTTGGAAAAATCAATCCAATCATCTAAAAGGGACCAGAAATGAGTAGTCTGTAACACACACTGTCAATCCAGTGGTAATGGATACCACTTCCTACATGATCAGAACAGAAAGACTCCTATTTCTCTGTCTCTTTTTGGTTATCAGGAAATGCAGCATTCCTCCTCTTCAGGCTTCCAGCTGCCCAACCCTCTGCCTTTCCACTGAGTACTGAAAAATGCAAATCAGGTGAGGAAACCAACAGCAGAAAAAGCATTACTAAGAAATGCATTGTTCTCCAAACGTTCTCCATTTTTCTTTCCAGTCCTTGGTTAACATAATGCTCTGAATCAAATAAAAAATGCCCACAATAAAATTCCCCTATTTGGCTTTCCCACTACCCCCATCCCTCCCGTTTCTGATGGGAAAGAAGTGAAACCCAGGAGAGAAAATAAGATAAGAGAACCTCCTCTACCCCCTCAGAAGGGAAGAGAGACCACCAGTGGGACTGGCTCTTATGTTGGAAAAGAAAGCTGCCTTCCTCCTCCTTTCTCTACCCAGGAGACAAAGGAGACCTTGCCACAGACTTTCACAGTTTTACCCAGAAAACAAAAGAAAGAATGATCTTGCCAATATTTTCTCTATCCTAATATTCAGGCACCTACACATGGAAAGATAGGTGACACAATCAATAAATTCAGGACATGTTCTGCTGTGCAATTTCTGATGTCACTGTTGCCTAAATGCATTGTATTTTTGAAAGAATCCAATGTTCATTTTTCTTCTCCAAGAGCAATCATGTCCCATCACCATTTGATACTAAAATGTAATGAAAACTGGCAAGCACTCCGTTATTCTTTTATTTTTATTGACAAGCTTAAGTAGTGAATATGTTAACTCACCAAAACCTTGCTGGAGTTAGAAAGTAAGGTATTACATGAAAAGTTGTTCATATGATTGATACCTTGCTTATCTCTCTTCAGGTATAATTGAACTATGAAGAAACCAAGCTAATGGAAATGTATAGCAGTAGAGAGATAAAGTAAAACAAAGGTGACAACTAACATGTTTGCTGAGGAAAAACAATGCTTTTGAGGCTTAAAAACTATGCAGTGTGTTGAAAAGACAGCTTTTGGATTCCTTAAATAAAAAAAATTAATAAAATTAGTCAAATTCTAAGAATGATCTGAAAATATATTAAAATTTTCATTTCTTGAGCCCTTTCAAGTAAGTCAAATATTTTCTTTTAGACCTATTCACAGATCACATTACACATTAATAATTGATAATACTCTGTTCCAGAATGGTCTATGAAGCATGCAAACACCATTGTATGTCTTCAGAAAAACTAGCAATGAGTGCTTTTGGCTTCTGTTGCCAGCTCACCATTCTTGCTTACAGAACTCACTCAAACTTTGATTCATAAGACATCTTTCATGCTTTCCACTTCTAAAGCAAAAGAGTAGAAGCAGAAGACAACATGTTGAGAGTTACTGCGTTTACACAAAACATTTTTTCCCTACTGATTTGCAGTGACTGATGCCAGTGGGAATGTAATTGCATTCCCAGTATTTATATGGTTAGCATAGAAGTTTCTCTGTCAAATGTACTTTACCAGAGTGAGTAGAAAGATTAGGAGAGACAATAAATTCTGTCTTGATCATTTTGACTTTTGAGTTGTTTTCAAACCTAAAGCAGTTCTTTCCTTTCAGAAAGAACTGCTACTTTAAGAACTAAGAAATCTAGTATTTCTTGTCTTACCTATTTGTAGGAAACCCTGGCACATCTTCTTTCTTTAATTCCTAATAAAATTTAGCATCTCTTATAGACAAAAAGGCATAAGCATGTGCATATCTGTGTGTAATATACACAGGTATACACAAACCCCTGACATGAAAATGTGGTGATAATAAAGTAATATTATTTTCACTTATTTGTCCTTTTTTATTTAATCTTTAGTTAATTATCAATTATCTTTAAGGCTTGCCAAATTTATCTGTCTATGGTTCTTTGTGAGACCAATGCAGGAAACGCTACTTTTACCTGTATGAATAATTCCACTGAAGTAGTAAGCAATGGCCTACTTTGTGTTTCTGTAGTATGTTTCACCTAAGTTTATGGGAAGTTTTAAAAGTGAGATGTGAATTACTAAGCCAAGTAATTACCAAGATATGCTGCTTAGAGCTATGAGACACTGCATCCTACATAGACTAGATATAGAAAGAAGCTTAAAGTTATACATGTAGATAATTCAGAATTAAATCCTAAAGAAATATGACAAATAAAAAGAATTTCAAGCACAGTAGTCAGTCATGTAAATGAGCAGCACTGCAGAATATACAATAAACCCTAAATTAACTGTGACTGTGCCCTCTGAAGTGCTTCCTCTAATACATTAAGTGTTAGTATACTATAAGCTAAATATGCTGGCCTCCAGTACAGATACAGTGATTCTTTTAGTCTTTGCTGTGCCTAAACCAAAGCAGTTATTTATTCATATCTATGGCAGTGAACCTCTTTATATTTCATTTCACATCAAAAAAAGTCACTTCTGAAACAAAAACGCCTTCAGGAACCTGTTGAGAACTCAAAAATTTCTTCTCACATAGCCAACACAGTAGAATTGGCAAAGGTAAGAGTTAATTCCTGTGATAAATATACCAGTGTTTCATCTGGAACTGTGATTTCACATGTATCTAAAATTTTAGCAATATAAATTCTCTACAAAGAGGAAGTGCATCTCGTAAGAATTGCTTCACATAGGATTTTCCACTATTTTACTTTCAAGTAGAGGTATGAATTCTCTAATGGGAAATATATATCCAAAATTACTTGATGTTATTTGTTTTGCAAAATGGCAGAATATTCTCTTATTTTCCCACTCTTGGTATTCTTCAAATGACTGAGTATCCTTGCTGTCAGCCAGCCAGTACTCTGGATGCTGCAATGTATCAGGATGCAGACTTTTGTATATTGCTCTTTTGGATACTAGTTTAGACACATCAATTGGAATTGTGTTTAGCTGGTGGCTAAGGAATCTGAATGCTTCAATAGTATCTGTGATGCCTTCTCCAGGTGCAACAGGTGATTAATTAGCTTTGTCATTTTGCTTCTGTGCAGTATGAGGGCCTATCTTAGCTTTTCGTATGATGCCAGATAGATTTATCATAATTTTAAGATTTGACTTTGAAAGTCTATACCTCCAAAATTATTGCAAAGCAATATTATTTTTATTTAGAATTTAATAAAAAAACAAGGAAACTATTTTACCCTTTGTTTGCACAGTGTATTTTCTGGAACATATTTCCAAAGTACAGCCTTCCTTAAATTGCAGCAATAGAAGCTATCACAACAATAATAATTTTAAAAGAATGTTTGAGTATAAAGGTGTTCTATGTAATTAAAACTTTCCACATCTTCCTCAACAAATATCAAACAAGTTGACATTAAAAATTCTTATACTTGAAAAAATCAGCAATGCCATAATGGAGAGCTTCATTTCAAGCTGTTTTGCTTGTAGGTTATAACTTTGAAGACAATGAACTGATCATTAGTTGCGTGGTGGTCAGCTGGTTCTGTCAATAACAGGTAAAAAAAAGGACTTTAAACTTCTTATGTATGTGTCCTGCTGTGTCCCGATGAAGCAAAAGGGAATCTCTAAAAGTTTGATACTACTGTGTGCCCACAGAGCTTGCTTACAAAGAAATGTTTGCATTTTGGGGCTGCATCATGACGTGCTCACTGGATGACTCAGCATTGCCTTCTGTCTCTTTTGTATGGTAAATGGGTAGGCTGAAGGAATCTAGTTTAAAATTCAAAAGATGAAGTTGCAGCTTTGGCTAAAAGTTCAGGACAAAGTAGACTCAAAGACTTCTTTGGCATGCCAAGATAGTTCCTGTCCGCTAATCCAAGAGATGTGCTATCTTCAACATGCAGGTGGCATATGTCTGTGGCTTTGGCACATTGATTGATGGGATCCACTCAGAATTTAGTCCAACCTATCATAGCAGGTCTATCTTTATTCTGCAAGCAAGAATACAGAAATACAGACTGCAGTAGGGCACACTAGTGGCATGTTCCTGCATCTCTTTTTACCACATGCAATTACAAAAAAATAATAATAAAAAAATATCCCAGTGGACTTGTCCCCCAACAGCAGGACCTACAGGAAAAAGGCTAGTCAAAATTGAAATGTCATGATTAAGTTATTTGTGGGTAGCAGCCTGTAACCCTGATTCTGAGTTCATTTATAATTCATACTTTCCATAGGACAAGGCAGTTGAAAACTCACTTACAACTGCTCCTCCAGCCAAACTCATGCTCATTTGAACAAGAACTTGAAGGACACAGAAATTTCAAATCCAGAAGAGTTTACAGAACAGTGAAATACTGATATTAGGTTTTTCAGTGCAGTATTGGCCCAACCCTCAGAAGCAATGTGCTCCCACACACACTGTTGGAGTCCATAAGAGCCAAAAGCATGCAGCACCTGGCCTCAAGCACACAAAACGATGGACTGACAATCATTTTCAGAGTAGCAGCAGAAATGGGTCTCACAAGTTACCAACTTCTGTCAACCTTTCCATAATATACAGTTAGCTTTCAAATGACAAGACAAAGAAGGATAAGGAAAAAAGCAATACAATTTTGATTAGGATGTAAAGAAATCAAAAGGTTTGTTTTCTTAACCCAGTAACATGCATTCTGAACAGGAATGTTCTAGCTATACAATCTGCTGATAATTTATTCACCGTTTTGTAGCCAAAGACTGTCAAAGCTTTTCCATCATCTGTTTACCTGTGATTTTGAGAACCAAGAAGCTAATGGATTTTAATGTAAAAAGTATAATACTTTTAATTCAAATGTCCTCAGAAAGTTGTGAGCTTACACTTTTAAATTTCAATTAACAGTTCCTCAAGCACTGACAACCCCCCAACACAGTCATGACTACTAACAGTGAAAAAGAAGTTACGTTTTTGTTTTATTTTGAAGAATTAGAAGGCTTTCGAGATTATTCTAACTTTTCTGCTGAAACATACTTAAAGTATCAATAATGCTATTTAAAATTCTTCAGTTTAAAAATAGGACACAAATGGCATTTGTTTGAAATTATTTATATAGGGTTGTTCAACTTTAGAAAAAAAAATTAATGTTGAAGGTTTCATTTATAATCAAAATTAAGCTCTGTATAGGAAATTAATGTTAAAGGAAGAAACAGCAACAAAAAAACCCCAACAACCTACTTGCAATATTCCATGCATTTCTAACTTTACTTAGTATTATAGATGCTCACAAATAGTAGATTTTGTTTATACTTCTCACAATATACAAATGAGATACTTAATGATCCATTTTGTTGAAAATCAGCAGTACTGCTAACACGTCAACCATGGTAGTGTATATTCAGTTAAGTGCTCATGTCCTACACTTTATGGACCTTTGTGTATTCCCACTGTCAGCTTTACAACCAGCTTCACTATTCCACACTACTCTTGCTGGTACCTATTATAAAATCATACCTATAAATTTCTATAGCTATAATTGATGTCTTGGACTAGAGCCAAAAGATGTGCAGACTCCTACAATAGTGCTGCATTGTGAATTATAAATATTAGATAAGATATAATGCAGCTAGTTCATTACAGGACTTTCCTTTAAAGAATACTTTCCAGGACACTACAATTTGTTCATATGAAGGATTTCTACTTCTTACACTGGGGAGAGTATCATCATATGAGTTATTTTACAATTACTTATTATATAGCCTAGATTTGGTTTCACTTTTTTAGTAATAATCCAACTAGTGCCAACTTAAACTCTCCCCTTCTCCGATAAAATTTAAATATTTAAATGTAGACAGAAAGAAATGAACTAAAAAGAATTATATCCCATTGTTTCTCTGTACTTCAGAAAACCCTCACAACTTAAAATTTGTCAGATAGTCCATACTTTCAGTGAATAAGTACAAATGTCAACAGGACACAGAAATCAGCAGTAAGGGTGGTAGAACAATAAGACTATAAAGGATTTATATCTCAGGACTACTGGGGAGAAAGAGCTCTGAAATTAATGTCTGCCTGTATTACTTGAAAATATGTATAACATCCAAACCTGCTGAATTTCAAAAGACATGTTCAGTTTTTGAAACAGTCATCTATAGGTCTCACGTGAAAAGATGTGTTGCCTTGAATTCTGACAAAAAAAAAAAAAATAAAAAGATTTTCAGGACTAAATAGAGTTTACAATTCCAGATCCAGTAATAGGACCATCTCATTAAACCAAGCACCCTGGTTTGTACTTTTACAAGTAGCCATTCCAGAAGGTTCACTTGTTGGGTTTTTTTAAACTGTAATCTGTGTATTTGACATTATTTTCTGCACACCATCAAAATGTGCAGACAAAATCACCGCTAGATAGCAAAATGTATCCCTCAAACACTGACAAATCAGAGACACCAATATTATTGTATTAAATTCTTAAGAATCTTGGTATTTATTTCCTCTAAATGTCACTGTGTGTCAAATAGTGTAGAAAAATCATATCCAATGATAAGGTTTCCAGTCAAGTAGAAAGATTCATACTTAAAAAGAAATGTCAAACAACATTTAGAAATAATTCAAGAAATACCTGTTTTCAATTTATAGGTTGTTAAATAAATGGGATATAATGACAATTTATAAAGTTCAGTCTGTAGTCAGAACTTCATTTCATTCTCTGGTTTTGAAATAAATAATTTTAAAATAGCCTCAACATTTAAAGTTTCATCAGACCTTTACTGAAAGACCAGCTCAACTAAACAACCAGCATTTGCTATTATTGAATCCCTGTAACTGTAAGCAACATTTAGCAAGTTTGCATAATCAATACACCTCCTCTGAGCAGACAGACTTATAAAAGCTTTGCTGTGTACCAAAAGTTCTGAAACATTAAGATAAACCCTGTGAAGGTGGATGCACAAGTGAAAATAATTGCCACTCAAAAAATTATATCATACTGCTTTCTGTTGATGAAGCAGTTGCATACTGCATGTAGCCTAAGTGAAATTGCTCTCAAGTTTAAAAAAAAATCACTAATGTCAAAGGAAAAACTATTCTATGCCTATGTCAATATTAACAACCCAGCAAAATTACACATTTCATGTTAATAATATGCTCTTCTATTTCCCTTTCCTGTCATCTATTCCTAAGCGCTATTCCAAAGGCATTAATTTACAGTTCTATAAAACAAAATGTTACATATTTTTTGAACTTTAGGATCTAGCTCATCTGGTTCATATTGATGGTCAACCTTTAAAATATTTAGTTATCACTTTATGATGTGAGGGGTTTTTTTCAGCTTTCACAAGACTGAAATTATTTCTTTCTACCTGCTGTGGTTAACATGAAATAGGAAGTATGAATCAGATTAAGTGCGATACATCTTTCAAACTTTTATGAAACAGTTGCAGGATTTTGAATTATTGAGACCACCAGAAGTATAAGTGACTTTCTCTTTAATGCAGAGGAGGCCTGATAACCTGGTTCAGAGTTTCAGGTATGGCCAACAGGAGCTTTTATGTCCCTTGAAACTATGGAGCCTCTTCTGCCATATAAGAATAACTGTAAATGTTACAAGCTGCCTGACGATTGTCTGACTGGAAAAATGGATCTAAGCTTTCAAAAATGTACCTTTTCCAGAGCCTGTTTGCTTGCTAACATTTCCAGGCATTTACACTAGGTTTGAACAAGGGTTTTATCTGTCTAATTCTTTTCTAGTGGAATGGTTTTCAGTACCTGAGAACTGAACTAAGTTGCAAGAACTTATTTCTCTTCCATTAAATTCTCATTTAGAAAGGTTTCTCAAAGCCAAATGAAAATTTCAGAACAAAACTACAGAGCCAGTTCCTATAAAAACCAATAGCATAACAGTTTTCTGTAGTATGAGTGATACAGACTGAAATTCATTGAAAGGTAAAGTACTGACAGTCATCCACAACTATGCCTAACTATAATATATCTAGTTCTTTAGAAGTCTTATTCTGAAATATAACATCCCTCAGAATGTTTTGATACAGACTGCTTGCTTTTGGACGGTTAACAGTTTGAGTGAATCAAACACAAATCCTTTTCTTTCCTAGAGAAGATTTTCTCCAGTATTTTACTGTAATTCTTTTACACTGAAAACACTATAGCTATAAGCTCAGACTCCTCATTAACAACCACATTATGACATCAATCATTAGCGTATAAAATCTGTTTATTTATATGATTTAATTACAAAAATACTTTTTTTTCAGTGAGACAGAAGGATTCGTTTTGTATTCTGAGAGTCATGATGCAAACACAGTTCTTTCTTTTCAAAGAACCAACTAGTTCAGTCTTAATGCATGTTTCCTCTCAAGAAAAGAGGCAAGGGAAAGAAAAGCAGAAGAGATGAGAATAGAAACCTTTCTATGAGATTATATTTCATAGCAGAAGAGTTCATAAAATTGATGTTGTAGAGGTGAGCTCAAGAAATGTATCAGGCAACTGTCTTTCCTAGGCATGCAGTTGTTCCCCTACCCCTGTTCCACCCCCTATCACATCATCCTGCCCTGTTTGTTTTTAATCACCATTTTACAGATGAGGAAGAGAGGGACCAGACAAAATAAGGTTCACACAAAGAAAGGAACTAATGAATTTAGCAGGTATGCTGGTAGCACCTCTGACTTACATGCTTGCCTGCCATATATATGATCCAAAACCTAAATTTCTCTTTAATTCATCTGAACTAGACAGTAGCAAAACTAGAAGACAAAGCTATCACTTTGCAAACTACTGCTCTGCTGTTTGAATGCTTTACTCTGTGAAACCATCCACACTGGACTTTGTACTATGAAATTTTCTGTGAGGGGGGTCATCTGAAGTATGTTTTAAAGAACATGGGAGGGGGGTATCCTTTCATCTCAAGATCCAAAAAATAGGTAGAGCAGAGCAGAGCAGAGTAGAATAGAATAGAATAGAATAGAATAGAATAGAATAGAATAGAATAGAATAGAATAGAATAGAATAGAATAGAATAGAATAGAATAGAATAGAATATTTCAGTTGGAAGTGACCAACAATGATCATCTAGTCCAACTGCATAACCAGTTCAGGGCTGACCAACCTAAAGCATTGTCCAAATGCCTTTTAAACACAGGGCTTGGTGTATCAACCACCTCTCTATTTGACTGCCCTCTCAGTACAGAAATGTTTCCTGAAGTCCAGTCTAAACCTGCCCTGACGCAGCTTTGAACCATTCCCATGCATCCTATCACTGGATACCAGGGAAAAGAGACCAGCACCTCCCTGTCCCCTTCCCCTCCTCAGGAAGCTGTAGAGAGCAATGAGGTCACCCCTCAACCTACTTTTCTCCAAACTAGACAAGCACAAAGTCCTTAGCCGCTCCTCACAGGACATTCCCTTCAGCGCTTTCATCAGCTTTGCTGCCTCCTCTGGATGCTTTCAAGGACCTTCACACACTTCTTAAATTATGGTGTCCAGAACTGCACACAGCGTTCAAGGTGAGGCTGCACTCGTGCTGAATACAGTGGGATAATCACCTCTTTGTCAGGCTGGTTATACTGTGTTTGATGCACCCCAGGATGTGGGTTGCCCTCTTGGCTGCCAGGGCGCAGTGCTGACTCATACTGAGCCAGCTGCCCACCAGCACCCCCAGATCCCTTTCTGCAGGGCTGCTCTCTAGCCAGTCCTCTCCCAATGAATATTTCTGACTGCTATTGCTCTGTCCTGGGTGTAGAATCTGGCATTTTGACTTGTGAAATTTCATCCTGTTAATAACAGGCCAATGCTCCGATCTATCCAGATCTCTCTGCAATGCCTTCTGTCCTTCAAGAGAATCAAAGGCACCTCCCAGTTTGGTATCATCAGCAAACTTGCTAATGGTGCATTCAAATCCTGCATGCAGATTGTTGATAAATATATTGAACAGAAGTGGCCCTAGAACTGAACCCTGAGGAGCACTGCTGGTGGCTCGTCACCAGCCAGATGTAGCCTCATTCACTACAATGCTGCTGTTCAGGCAGTTCCCCCAGCATAGTGTGAATGGGCTCATCCCACAGTTGGACAACTTGTCCAGAAGAGTGTTGTGAAGGACAGTATGAAAAGCCTTACTAAACTCCCAAAAGCCTAGATCCACTGCCTTCTGTTCATCCACTGGGTGTGTGACCTTATCATAGATTATCAAATTGGTTAAACAGGACTTTCCCTTTGTAAATCCGTATTTTTTTCCAGGAATGAGGTTAGTCTAACAGGTCTGTAGTTCCCTGGGTCTTCCCTCACACCCATTTTGTAGATTAGAATAACAATGGGTTGCTTCCAGTCAGCGGGGGACCTCCCCAGCCCCAGACTCCCAGGACCTTCGGTAGATGACTGAGAGAGGTCCTGCTGTAACATCCACTAGCTCCTTCAGAACTCTGGGATGAATCCCATCAGGCCCCATGGACCTGTGAACATTCAACTGATACAGTTGGTCCCTTACAATTTCAGTGTCCACAAATGAAAATTCACTGTTCCCACACTTGTCCTCTGACTCAGGGGACTGGGCAGCCCAGGGTCTGTTAGTATTATTAAAGACTGAGGAAAAAAAAGCATCGAATGCCTCTGCTTTTTCTTCATATCAGTCAAATGACCATCTTCAACAAGCATGGGTCCAATATTTCCTTTAGACCTCCTCTTGCTATTAACATACTTTAAAAAGCCTTTCTTTGTTATCTGAAACAACATTGGCCAGTTTCCACTCTAGCTGAGCTTTGCCCTTTCTTGTGTTCTCCCTACATATAAGAACAACAGCTCTAAAGGCCTCCTTTTGCAAGACAGATTGATGGAAAAAGATCCCGGAGCACAAATTAGGGAAAATCAGAACAGACCCCGAGTTATTTGGGAGACAATTTAAATGCATGTCACTTATCTCCAGGAGGTATGCCTCATACTGAGCAAGGCTATTCTCTTCTGAGGGATGGGGCACTTGTCCTTCCCAGATGATTTTGTTTGCTTCATTTGTTAGCTCCACTGAACAGACCTCTCACATGACAGGGGGAAGCCATGAGTTCTTTTTCAACGTACTACAATCACTGTTCAGGTGTTGTTCTCAATGACATGCTATACAGTATAGAGCTTTTATAGTTTATACCTAAATGGTTCTTCAGTATCTTTCCCTGAACAGGCAACTGCCTAGACATTCAGACACTTGTATGTAATGCTGTATTTGTAGTGTAATATGTAATACTGTGTTTGTATTTTAAAAGCAAATTAAATATCTAAATGCTTTTATGGTCTCTTTTGATATTCATTAACCCCTCACATAGACTAGCATTTTGTGTCAGTACAGTAATTTAGCATTATGAGAACTTTATTTCTTGAATTCTGTGGAGAACAGGAAAATGCAAGATAAAGGAAAAAATCTGATATTGAAAATTACTTACTGCTAGAGAGGAACTTCTTAGGATCAAGTGGTTTCCAATATATACATTTAAAAAAGATCTGGTTCACAGGCATGAGATAGTTTGTTGTTTCATTTCTTATAAAAAGAGTATATCATGCAAACAACATGCTAAATTTCTGAAGAAAGAACAATATATTAAGGTTCCATTGTTCTTGAATACATAACTAGCAATGCAGCAGTAAAAGAAAAGTGAGGTAGCTGAGAAAGAGTAGGAAGAGTCTGGTTTTTTTCTTCTGTTAGATCAACACCTTAGAATTTCTTCATTAGCACACAGAAATATGATCCCTTTCCCATGACATAAAACTGCACAAAGAGCTTATTTCCATGATGTAATGAATCCCTTGTTGATATAAAATATCAAAGGACTAAGATGAAATCATTGAATTCTATAATAAAACATTGATAATTGTACTGTAATATTTAATACTGTGACCTAAATAAAAATTTTCTCTTCTAAGTTCAACCTTAGAGCTTTATAAAATCTGTATGTAAACTTTTGTTAAGTCTTATTGTAACAACAGTACTATAACTACCAATTATCTTCATAATATTTTGTGTTATAACTGCCAGTAAAACTTGCAATTCAGGCTGCAGTGAAGTATTCCATTTAGATTAAGTAGCAAATAAAATTAGTTAAATCAATGATAATTGTTTTAAGCTATCTATAAATGCTTGAGAAGATTGAATTAGTGTTGTCCAGGGCTTTTTCCAAATTTTTGGTCTAATTCTAATTTGTGTAATGTGTCAGTACAATTAGGAAAATCATTAAAATGCCTATAACATAAACTTACAAACAAACTTCAATGAATGTCTATTATACAATTACTTGTTAATATTGCAAGCTCTTAATTGTTTGCTTAATTAGCTGAATTAATGCATGTAACTACCACATTACTTAAATACTGAATATTAATTTTTATGGGGTTTTGACATTCAGTAATACATGTTGGGTCCGTTCAATCATAGAACCATGACACCACAAGAAATAAAGCGAGATTTTTTGGTAGTTCACATTTTTCTTACAGTGCCAAAATTTATTTTATGCTAAGCAGAGTTAACCAATCATTTTAATTAACCAGAGGTGGGCTGAGGTATCCCACTGAAGTGAACAGTCACTGCTAAATTTGGTGTCATCTGCTTCAGGGCAGACTCTGGTTGTTGATAAACACTCTTGGATATGAAAATATCTCCCCTTCTTTCTCCACCCAAAGCAGGTCTTTATGAAATGTGGCATTTTGTTTTGTGAACAGATACAAAACTGTTTAATGTTTGTTTTTAAACTGGGGGTTTGTCACTGTGGATACCTTTATGATTAGACTTCAGGGTATTTCCAAAGCTGTGTGCAGGAGCTGAGAAATTATACATCTGAATCCCATTATTTTCTAACAGGATTTGAATGCATATATTTGCCTTAACATTCAATTATATTTCTTTGCAAATGTAGAACAATTAGACAATGTAGAAACCCAATCTTTGGGGAAATAACTGTCAGTTCCTCTGTCATAATTACACGAGGAATTTTGCTCAAAACCCTCCCCCCCTTTTTTTTTGCTTCCATTTACATAGTAATAAATAAATAAATGTTTATAAACTCTCAATTTTTGAATTAATGAGTACAGAATTATAGAACTGAACTGTAAGGGATCTCACAAATTCATTGGTACATCTCTTTTCTTCAAAATGGAAAGAAGTATAATTAATTATGTGCAAGATATTTCTTTCCAGTTCTGAAAGCTTTTCTACAGTGCAGACTTCACAGACTCTGAAACTGGCCTATTCTAATATATCATTGTGATTATTATTTCAACATGTAAATTAAACTGCTATTTAAACCTATTAATTACCTATTGTCATGACATCACTAACACAGAGAACTGACAACTACTTTCCTCTTTCAAGTAGTATTTTACATATTAAATACTCTTGAAACTTCTGGTTTCTTTCAAAGGACCAATCCCAAATTGTTCATTTTCCCCTCACTAGAAGAATTATCCAGATCTCCAATTAAACTAATTTTCCTCTGAGACCTATTTGCAGCATTGGTGTATAGCTTTCTTGATGGGTCCAAATGCTCCCCAAAACAGGTTGCTGTACTCCAGCTAAGGTTTCATATATGATAAGCAAATCAGAAGAATTACATAGCATTTTTGGTAAGCTGTACTTCATTTACATATCCCAGCATGATTTACAATGTTCTCCTTTACAGCAGCATGACACCACTGACTGATGTGTGGCTTATGATCTGCTGAGGATTATCCTCAGATCCTTCAATATTGAATTGCTATCTAATCAACTCATGTAGAACTGCTATCTCTGTATTCAGGTATCTGATATTACAACTCAAGAGTAGAAGCCTGTAGTCATCTTTATTGAATTGAATCATACATTTAAAAACATTTTTTCCCTGTTAAAATTACTTTGCATTATAATACAGACTTCCAATATGCTTGCAGTTTATACCAGGATAGCATAATAAACATACTTTATATTCCATCACCCAGGATATTAATGAAATATAAATGAGAATTCAAGTAGGATCCACTGAAGGGCTTTACTCAGAACTAAAGCTCCTTCCATCAACAGTCTCTCTCTCAATACCATCCTGTGATCAGTTTCACTATAAGGTGGTCTCATCTATACTGTATCTGCGAAGCTTAATTACAAAAACATGAAACTGCCAGAAGTCTTACTAAGGTCAAGAGACATAGTATCTTTTGATTCTCTACTATACATAAAACATTAAATCCAAATTAGTTGTTACTTCATTATATTTTAAAACCTTACAGATCATTTGATTGTCACTATTTTAGGGGAGAAGAAAGTGTGGAACAGAGCTGAAAATTGAAATAATTTAGCAATATTTTCCCATCTCTTCCTCCTATTCCTGTTGAAAATGTTATGGTTTTCATTTTCCAGTCTTCTAACACCTGATTCATTTTTCATGCACCCTCAAAAACAATGGCTAACAATTCTGCCATTAATTCATTTTTAAAGCAGTTTAATATGCATATCATCAGGGCCAAAAGATTTGAGCAGACTCATCTTTTCAGAGTATGCTCCAGTTTGTTTTTTCTCTAGCAGTAAAAACTGATCATTGACATCGCCTATGCCTATAATTGAGCATTTCAGGGAATGCTGGTAGAAAGACAAAGCAATTTTCCCCTTTTGATAGACCATTGCTATCCCTGTCTTTCCTTAAATGTACTTGTAGAATGACTTCTCAGTGCTCTTGCACGTTACTTCCTAACTGTATTTTCTTGGGCTGTTTCTGTTCTGTTGTTCCTACATATGTGTGCTACTTTTCTTACCTTTCCAAGTTTCTAGCTGACCTAGTTTCCATAGCCTGTATGATCTCTTTCACGGTTTCTGTAATTTGATCTCTTAATATACTTCTGTTCTTCCTCTATAATGGGATAGTTTGCACTTATGCCCTTAATATTGTCTCTTTAGGAATCAGCTGACCCTCCCTAACTCATTTTTCAAAAATTTCATTTCTGTGTCCTGAGTTTGTTAAAGTCCACCTTTTTGAAGTCTATTATTTTTATTCTGCTTTTCTTCTTCCTAAGGATTGTGAACTCTATCACATCCTTCCTACTAGTTAACATCAACTATAAAAGAGCTTCACCTTTGACTTTTTTTCCCTTTTTCTGTGTAAAAAAATTGCCATTCATACATTCCAGGAAATAATGACTGAACAAAATGATTACTCAGACACAAACCCGTTTTGTAAGAAATTGATAGGCTATGCACAGTAATGTTTGAGGCTACTGCATGTTTTCTTATGAGTAATTTTAAAAAGCTAACCCTTGAAAAAGTATTCCTACTCAATAATTTTTCTATGGATAGAACTTATTTTTTCTGATTTTGAATCATGGCAAGCATATATGAAATTACTGCATGTCATTCAGAATTGTTGAGAAATTACTGATCGCTTCTTAGTCTGTGAGTGGTCTGAAAGGAGCTCTTCAAATGCTGTGCAAGCCAACAGTCCTGGATGCCTATAAATATAACGAGCAGCAAAGACTTTCTTCATCATCATTCCTATGGGTGTTGTGCAAGCATCAGTAACACATCTAAAGTAAGCATGTAATGCTCTCAGATCAGCATGGTAATATTTTATTAAAATGTTGCTCTAGTGTAAATTACTGCATATTCTGAAGAACAGTGGTGATTTAGGGCTCAGGCCTTTACTATTCTGAGGATCTCCTGAAATAACTTGGTCATAAACCTACTATCTATGTGAAATTGTAAGTTTTATGAACTGACTACAAGAACATTCCTGGCATACCATTCTATGTCGTTGGTATCTAAACATGTCTACCCATGATGTCAATGGTACCTTTCATACTAGGGTTTCTAAACAGAAGCAAAAGGCTCCTGACTCCACTCCTCTGGAATCTCAAATGGTTATAGTTATGATCTTATTCCATTTAATGACCTAACTCTAAATCAGGCAGTAAAGAACAAGTGAACAAGAACCAGTGGCAGCTGAAAATGAAAAAAAAATAAAAAATCACAGTATGCATTCTCTGAGATCACATGCAAGTTTTATTTCAGTGATAAGTACATGAAAGAAATAATATACCAGCTGAAAACTTTTAGCTGGGGGAGGGTTGGCAGTCCAGTGACTTCCAGGTGCCTCTACCAACTTGAATTATGTTGTCATTGCTCTTGAAAAACACTCTGTGCAAGTTAATTCTTTCATATTCTCCACATTTACCAATCAAGTTAAGTTTGTAAAATTAAAATGAAATAATGCAGGTTTTATGAAATACAAATAAAATAATGTATTTCTTATCAAAATTTCCCCCAGTTTCTAGGATGGCTTTGTTTCCTTTTATGACTGCTATTTACTCTGTTTGCCAGGAATGTGGGAGACTAGTTTCTATCTGCCCCAGTAGGGCAGATCCTCAACCATCAGACCATGGTGTACTCCAATACATATGTGCTTGTGAAGATGGGGCAGATATTCTTAGGTTTTGCTTTGTTCTTCATAATCTTCCACTAAATCCAGGCATCCTACCTTTATGTGAATGCCATAGCCATCATCCTGGAGAGTCTTTAAGGAGTCTTTAAAAGCTCTATACAAAAATATTTCATGCCTCTCAGGGAAAGTTGAGAAGGACTCAAGAGACTCTGCACATATCAATCATGTAGATCAATAGAAATATGTGAAGCAGTTGTTCAGGTACCTCTGGCAGAATGGAACCAGGGTCTGCCAAATCTAAGACAAGGGTATTGAGCATGAAAGCACCTAGAGCTTTGCACAAATCCTGAAATCCTGCTATTAAGTTTTTTCTGTATGCATAAAGTGCTCTTACTCAGTTCTCCATATCTGAATTCCTTACACTTGGAGCCTAGCTCTGTACCAGAATTGGTATAGTGATTCAATTAGGTAAACACATTAAATTAAGTGTCCTAAATAGGCTTAGCATTTTCCATTTAGAATTGAAGCACAGTTAAACTGTTACTTAATATTAATTATTGTAACAGACTTGAAGTTTAACAACCACAGTCAGATTTATTTTACACACTCCTTGGCTTTTAGCTGGAATGTGGTTTAGGTTTGTGTTTTATTTATGTCTGGTTTAGTTTTCGGTCAATAACTTTGATGGGGTACAGTTTGAACTATGCTGTGAGCTAGAAAATGTATTCATGTTCCTGGTGCTGCCATGGTCTTTACATATAGCTTGAGACAAGCCACTGAACATCGACTTCTCTCTGAACCAAGTGGAAACAGGACTTCTTTATGCTTCTGTCTCTTCTCCTAAAGAATATACTTTCCAACTTTGATAAAATAAATTAGTCTTTCATTCATTTATTATTTCAGCTGAAAATATACTGATGAGTTTTGAGATGTGTAACACTTATAGATCTAATTTAAATAATATCATTGTTCATTAAATCCATCATTTACTGGATTTCAATACACAACTGAAGGAGATTTGTTATATGCCAGGTATAAAAGTCAAGAAATTAAGTTTCATAATTATTGGTTTATTTTCAAGATAGAAGTATTGAATTATTCAGTTATGTTTTTACCAGCCAGTGAACCATAAAATAATAAAATAAAAAATAAAATACAGACATGTTTTGATTCCTTTGATTTTGTGGACTTCTAGCACTTTTAGTACAGCAGTCTGGTCTAGCTGGAGTGACAGATTGATATTGCTTCACTCTACAGATGTAATTAATTACTTCCTTTCAGCCATTTTTTTGTGAAACGTATAGGAACACATACAGCTACCACAGTTTCTTATATACTGTTGCTTTTATCACAAGTTCCTAAACTGTGTCCTGAGGTGGAATACTGACAGTGTTTTTACTAGTGATCCATTTCATTTTGTCAATAATCACAGAATCATTACTTTTATAAGCCAAGATCTTCTACTATTAACAGTAGATTCTGACAAACTGCACTACTTCATGTAATTTGAAAAGTGGAATAAAACTAGACGTATTATTTATATAGGTTTCTGACAACTTTGGGCAAATGTTGTCTGCTGCATCTAGGCTACAAGTTATCTGGAAAGACGGCACAGGATATATTTATCTATAATTTGAATTGGGGCTCCATTATCTTCAAATCAGGGTTTAAGACAGGCTGTTGTTGCTATTGATCTTTAAACTCAACAAACATAAAACTGTGTGTTAACTAATGAAAGAAAAATTCCAGAGAACAAAAATACCATCTTTAAAGCATGCCAGCAATGTGCAAACATCAAGAAAAGACCATTAAACACTACCAGCTAAAATTATTAGGGAAGATATCTTAAAGTAATCTTGGTAAACAAGATTCTCATGTTTTATTGTATGTCAGTTGTAGCTAAGTATTTAAATTGTTCAGGTTCTTTTGGAAATTTTCCACCAGGAAAAGATTATAAAGGCAATACTGAGGTGGAATTTCTAAACATTTAATAACCTTTATCCTACTCTACCAAGGTTAAATTTATTTTTTTATTTCTTCTGGTGCCTCTGTAGTTTTAAACTCATGAATAGAGTACATGCAAATCCTGTGCATAAATGGTGGATATAACATTCCAATCACTTCTCCCTTCTGTAATTTGAATCTATTTGTTAACTGTTAGGAAGATTTCTTCTTTTCAGAAAACCTAGGAAGAGGAGCACCATAACCAGACATCCCCTTCAATAGGAGAATAGTAAAAAAATCTTACTTTCAATCTCTTTCAATAAATGCTGTTTCATTTTAAGCGTTTTTAAAGCTTTATACACTAAGACAGAGGTACATAGTGGAACTGCCATAGACTGGTCCCCCAGACTCCAAGATACACACATTTGCCATGATTAAACTCTTTGACATCTCTAATAGAATCAAAATCTCTAAATGAGTAATGAAGGTAACTACCCAGTAAGCAAAGATCAATTAGTTATATCAGCTAGAGTTCTACCATCATTTATACTGGGATAAGGACACCAGTTTAGATGAACATTAAAAGAGCTAATGTTGTAAATTCAGTTGTATGCATCAATTTACATTTGACTGTCCTCTTATTCTAGGTTTTGTTCACAGTGATTACTACATTACAACCCCAATCTACAGCTATGACTCCTTGGTGCTATTATGCTGAAAATAGTTTGTCATAAATAATCAGTAACAATCACAGTTCTTGCAAGAATTGTCAGCTCCTCTACCACAAATTATATTCTGTTTTGCAAAGTCCAAGATACTGGTATAAGCTGCATGGGCAGCTACTACTTTTAAGAGAAGCTGGAGCTATGCAACTTTAGAAAAAAAAAAAATCTCATGATGAATCCTTAGCAGAGTATTCTGATATTAAAGTTTTGCTAAAACATGAGGAAAACCCAGTATTTTTGTGTTATAATGAGCATGAATTCCTAAAGCATCTATCAAGAACTTCAGGGTTCTCTTAACCCTCCATTCATCACATATGCTCTGGGAATATCTAAACTATATTTTCTTGTTTGTGTGACATCTGTGTGCTCTGTCTATTTGCATGAAAGTAAAATCACATTCTCCTGCTAGCTGGAGGAGTTGAAAGTGTTCAACAAAAGCAAAACAAGATAAGATTATGGCAAATTGTGAACTGAGTGGTCACGCTGAATATGTGTTATGATAAAGGTGAATTCCATATTCTCATCACTGTCAGAGCATATTTCCTGTATCTTGTCTCCAGAGAAATATATGCCATTGGTGGAAAAACACTGCTTTCTAACTTCTGATTAATGTAATATCATTCAATAACTACAGATACCACATTCATCTTGAAACAGAAACATGGTCTATAATATTTAAGTAGAGGAGCCATAAGCAGGCTACACTTACACAAGGATGGGCAAAAAAATTCTCACTTTTCAGGTTTTTTGTTTCCTTTTTTTAAGATAATGAAGCGATAATGAAAAGCTGTAAATAAATTTAAAGATTTAAAATATTTTAAATTTATTCAGACACTAAAAATGCTTCAGTCTCTTAATGAAACTTGAAACCTCTTGGGACAGAATCACATATCAGAATATACATTATTTGTAAATTTGTATGGGTTTTTTCCCCCTGACTCAAAATATATCAAAATAGCTCTTAGAATATATATATTTCACTGGTTTTAGTTTTGTAAGAGAAAAGGTCTGAGTATTTCTTATATAGTACAATAACAGTGTGTTGGTTTTAGCTGGGGTAGAGTTAACATAGTAGCTGCTATGGGGTTAGGTTTTGGATTTGTGCTGAAAACAGAGTAGATAATACGGGATGTTTCTGTTATCACTGAGCAGTGCTTACACAGAGTCAGGCCTTTTCTGCTTCTCATCTCACCCCACCAGCAAGTAGGCTGGGGGTGCACAATAAGTTGGGAGGAGACATGGCCAGGACAGCTGACCCCAACTGACCAAAGAGATATTCCATACCATATGATGTCATGCTGAGTATATATAAAGCTGGGGGAAGAAGATGAAAGACAAGGATGTTTGGAGTGATGGCATTTTTCATCCCAAGTAACCATTACATGTGATGTATTCCTGCATTCCTGGAGATGGCTGAACACCTGCCTGCTGATGGGAAGTGATGAATGAATTCCTTGTTTTGCTTTACTTGTAGGTGCAGCTTTTTCTTTACCTATTAAACCATCTTTATCTCAGCCCTCAAATTTTCTCACTTTTACTCTTCCAGTTCTCTCCTCCCTCCGTCTGGGAGGGAGGGAGGGAGTGGCTGTGTGGTGCTTTAGTTGCTGAATGGGGTTAAACCATAACATACAGAAATATATGAAGTTATTTTGAAAATATTTATTTAATTTTTAAAATTCTGCCAGAAGTATTTTGTCAGTTATTTTAGCTTCCCTCCCATAATCATAAGGCCTTCTGTTGTTTCTTTCTTTATGGAGAAGAAGGGAGAAAGGACAGCTTGGTAAATGATGTTTCTTTCACTCTTTATCTCAGTATCTGACAGACCATGCATTATTATAGTGTCATGGAAGGAGTAGTCAAGTTAGTTGGCTCTTGACATTATCTTTCCTGCAAACTGTATTTCTGAGCAACCCGGGCTTCTTCTAAGACACAGACTACCACAGAAATTATGAAATTTCATTTTCCTCACCTTTTCGAAACACTTACCAATTAATCTGAAACATGCCAAAGTATCCACTGTATGACATTTAATTATGATATTGGCATGATTTACAAACTGCTCTATTTCCAGGACTGATCAAAGGACAGAACCTGTTCTCTGGCTTTCTATGCTTCCAATACCAAGATTTTCTCAATAATTCATTTTATGTTCAGATAGAGACACAACACCCCCAGATACTTCCCTCAACTTCCCTCACCAGTATTTCAAAAATGTCTAACTTGTTTCTATGGAATATTAAAAAGAATGGAAATTAAGGCATTCCTGGGCCTGCAGCCATGCGTGTTTGGGCGTTAGCACTCCTAGTTTCACCAGAAAAAATATTGATTCAACCACTACCTATCAGATCTTTTCCAAGGCAAATGTATACTCCATGATTTAACAGTAGACTACATCATCATACTAACAGGAAAACAAAGAGCTGCCAATAAAACATTCAGGAACAGTTCTTGTAAAAGCCAATGAATTCTGACATTTTGAAATGTTTCTTTCTGGGTGGAAGCAGGACCACTCAGGACATGTTCTCTTAGAGACAGGTGACAACACAGAAGAATCATATTAACTATACATGTATGAAGCAAGTACTGCCCAGTATTAAAAGGTTAGAGACACATGCACACACACAAAAACTTCATCACAAAGTTATGATGGAAGGAGCACAGTCCCCAAAACCAACAGTAAAATCTGAGCTTGAAATTTTGAGACTGAACCAAATGGAAAGTTTTCTATGACCTTAGTCCATACTGGGTATTGGCCATTCAAAGATTGTCTTCTTTGAAGTATAATAGAAAAAGGTGTTACATGCTTGAGAAAAAACCACACATATCTTAATGTGGAAAGCATTTAACAAAGCAGTTAGCTGAAACAGTGGTTAGTTAAAAGCACCTGTGGAAGTTCTGATCTTTAGGCTTGTTTTTATTTTACATAACTATACTCTCAGTATGTGAGAACTAATTGAAAATTTAGTGAGATTAACCTTTGACTTCAGTTAAGGTCAACTTTAAAGGCTTTTTAACCATATTCCACATTATAGAATATTAAGCAATTTTTTTCAGCATATGTAAAATGAGTAAAACTCATCACCTTCCTAACATTCCTTAATTTACTGATACAATGGATTTGTAAGTATCATTCATATTACATACTATCATGGTTTGCCCATGCAAAACCTTACCATTTAATTTCCATTATCTTATTTATTTAATTCCTTCCACTGATTGTTCTTTTATTCATTGTGTCACGTAGATTGCAAAAATAATGTACTACATGAAATACATAATTGAAACCCTGATTTGTATATGTTCTAAGTATTTTGACTGTGTTCTTTTCCCCATGCATTTACCAAAAGCCAGCCAACTGGGGAGCACTAGCAGACAGGGTGTCGTGCAGCGGTTCAAGTGGAAGGGCATGCAGGAAGGGTGCTGTAACTCTGCCAGCTTGACCAGGGAGCAACGGTTTCCAACTGGCAGAAAGCCATAGCCTTTCTAAACTGCACCTGCCGTGACTGACACAGCTGCCCAGACAGAGCTCCAGTGGGAACATGCTGCCACCCAGGAGCCGGGCTGCAGGCTGTGCCCTGCTCTTACGGCGGTATTGGACAGCAGCAGTGAGCACACCTGTGGGAGGTGTGCCCAGGTACAGGAACTCCCCTGCTTAGCAGCAGAGCTCTGGGAAGAGGTGAGTAAGTTGAGGGGTATCAGGGAGTTAGTGACAGAGAGAGAGAGACAGACTACTGGAACTGTGCCCTACCTTCCCTGGGGCAGGCCCAAAAAGCAGACAGGACACATGGCATGGAGGATTCCATGGAGGATTCCCTGTTCACTCTTCTACTCACAGAATGTGGTGAGCTTAAGGGATAGGGGACATTGGTGACAGATTCCTGCCCAGCACAGTAGGCATGTTTCCTTTGTGACTACCTGACCTGGAAGACAGGAACGAGGAGCAGAATCAAGTTCCTATAGTCCAGGAGGAAACGGTTGGTGACCTGCTGATCCACTTAGACACACACAAGTCCATGGGGCTGCATGGGAATGACCCAAGGGTACTGAGGAAGTGGAAGCACTCACAAAGCCACTCCATCACTTATCAACAGTCCTGGATAACTGGGAAGGTTCCAGAAGACTGGAGTTTAGCCACTGTGATGCCCCTCTACAGGAAGGGCAGGAAGGAGGATCCAGGGAACTACGGGTCTGTCAGCATGACCTTGGTGCCAGGGAAGGTTATGGAGCAGATGACCCTGAGTGCCATCACACAGCATGCACAGGACAGCCAGGGTATCAGGCCCAGCCAGCATGGGTTTATGAAAGGCAGGTCCCGCTTGACAAACCTGGTCTCCTTCTATGACAAGATAACCTGCTTTGTGGATGAGGGAAAGGCTGTGGATGTTGTCTACCTGGACCTTAGTAAAGCCTTTGACACCGTCTCTCACAGCATTCTCCGGGAAAAGCTGGCTGCTCACAGCTTGGATGGGTGTACTCTGTGCTGGGTTAAAAACTGGCTGGCTGGTGAAAAACTCAAGCTCAAAGAATGCTAGTGAAAGGAGTCACATCCAGCTGGAGGCTGGTCATAATAGGTCGTCCCCAGGGCTCAGTACTGGGGCCAATTCTGTTTAATATCTTTATCAGTTATCTGGATGAGGGGATTGAGTGCACCCTCAGTAAGTTTGGAGATGACACCAAGTTGCATGGGAGTGTTAATTTGCTTGAGGGTAGGAAGGCTCTGCAGAGGGATGTGGATAGGTTGGCTCAATGGGCCAAGGCCAATTGCATGAGAGTTAACAAGCAGAAGTGCTGGGTCCTGCACATGGGTCACAACAGCCCCATGTAATGCTGCAGGCTTGGGAAAGAGTGGCTGGAAAGCTGCCTGGCAGAAAAGGACCTGGGGGTGCTGGCTGACAGCTGGGTGAACAGGAGCCAGCAGTGTGCCCAGGTGGCCAAGAAGGCAATAATATCTTGGCTCATATCAAAAATAGTGTGGCCAGAAGGACCTGGGAAGTGATTGTCCCCCTGTGCTGGGCACTGGTGAGGCTGCATCTCGAATACTGTGTTCAGTTTGAGGCCCCTTATTACAAGAAAGACATTGAGGTGTTGGGGTGTGTCCAGAGAAGGGCAACAAAGCTGGTGCAGGGTCTAGAGTACAAGTCTTATGAGGAGCAGCTGAGGGAACTGGGGTTGTTTAGCCTATAGAAAAGGACGCCCAGGGGAGATCTTACTGCTCTCTATAACTACCTGACAGGAGGTTGTAGGAGGGTGGGTGTCAGTCTCTTCTTTCAAGTAACAAACAATAGGACAAGAAGAAATGGTTTCAGGTTGTGCAGGAAGAGGTTTAGAATGGATATTAGGAAAAATTTCTTCACTGAAAGGGTTGTCAAGCACTCGAACAGGCTACTGAGGAAATGGCTGAGTCACCATCCCTGGAGCTATTTAAAAGGCATAGCAGGCATGATGTTTAGGGACATGCTTTAGTGGTGGACTTGGTAGTGTTATGTTAACACTTGTACCTGATGATCTTAAGGGTCTTTTTCAACCTAAATGATTCTATGATTCATTATCTTTTATCCAATAAGGAAAATTCAGCACAGACGGAACATATAAATATATCTTATAATGTTGCCCTTTTC
The DNA here is from genome assembly GCF_015220075.1 of Falco rusticolus. Lineage (NCBI taxonomy): Eukaryota > Metazoa > Chordata > Aves > Falconiformes > Falconidae > Falco > Falco rusticolus. The sequence goes on from NC_051189.1 coordinate 87,387,081, forward strand.
CAGTGAATGCATTACCATGAAATTAAGATGGGTCCGCTTTGCTTTTCCAATTTTAAAAGACACACTTTATCAAGCTTAAAAATAAAACCCCTTTCACTTCCCACTTAAAGGGATTTGACAGAATATTCTTTTAATGGATAAGAGGAATGTCTTGACTGCATATTTTTACATGTGTGATTATTTCTGCCTTTTAAGAGGACAATGATATGTTTGAATATCTGCAGAATACTGAAAAGTGGTGGCCGATAGCTAATATAATTTATTTTTTTTAAAAAAAGAGGATTTAAACACCACCTAATTTTTACCAAATTGGAATAGCAGGAACTATGAAGATCAAACAGAAGCATGATAGAGACAGCAATATCCTAACCTTTCTTTATTTATTCATGAAAGGCACTTCACTGTCAAATTTATAATTCTATGTTGATACTACTTTTGGAATTTGCATTAAATGACATTTTCATCACAGTATTCAAATGCATATGCCCTTAAAACTCTGCCATTTATTTTGTATGCAAAAATCTTCCAGATAAGTGTCCCCACTTCCATTTTCCTCTGGATTCCACTGAGACTATATAGGAAAGAACAGCTAAGTTTCTCTTTCCCCAAATAAAATCTTGTCAGGTAAAAGAAATTCAAAGCATATTATGCACCAGCTGTTTGATTCTTAGCTCTAAATTACAGTGTTGAACAAATAAGATGTTTTTCTTTTGATAAAATTAGGTATTTTTTTGTTTTAAAACTATCTTTGTCCCTAATAATCCAGGAAAACTCCTAGGTTGGCACACTTAGACAAAGCAAGTGTGTGCTTATTATGTAAATTCTGTGGCTATGCCTTTGAGCCATAACCTTTAGAAACCATTGGGAGTTTCAACCCAAACAATTAGATACATTCAGTGAGGGAAAGAAAATTACTAATGATATTAAAACAGCAACAGGGATATGACCTCAAGAAGTTCTTAAGCCAGAAAGTGCTTGCATCTGCACAACTGGGACCTGCGAAACTATTACTATGCATTTGCCCCGTCTTCCCTTTGCTTAGGAATCTACCACTGCCCACTGTCTGTGATAAAAAAGTTACAATGATTATCCGCATCTGCAGATTTAAGCATGTGTTTACAGTAAGCCTTACTACATATTCTTTTTTCTTTAAGCCAGATGGAGCACAATTTCTTTCCACTAAAATTGTTTTTTGCAATTCGAAAACAAGATCAGATCATAATATCTTGAGTTTACATTTTGTAAATGTTTTGCATCTGCAATGAACTGGCATCTACCAGTTTGCATTCTTCAGTCAGCCAGGCATTTTCCTAAAAGTTCATTGTAGCAAACAAAAGTGAAATGCAAAACAGAACTATGTTTGCAAAGTCATGGTAAGCCCAAGGGGAACAGATGAGGAAAATTAAGATTTAAAAGCATGTCCAAGATGCCTATGTTTTGCATTTAAAAATCAAATCAAATTGCTTGGCAACAAAGCGTTACCTTGAGCAGAGAATATTAAAGGGTTAGCTACTGTAAAGTTCTGAGAGTTTTCCAGTTGCTGGAATCCAAAACAGCACAGAATGTAAACAAATATTTGAAAAATAAGCAAATCTATTGTCTTAATAATCTGCCTAAACTCTTGGCTACAGCCAGGTTAGACTGTCCACTATCTTTCAAAATCAAGTTCAACACATGGTTAGGACATGATCCTCTAATAACTTGTGCTGAGGCATACCTCTGTGCCACCTCATAGCTCAGAAAAGAGACATGAGTTTACCTTGGGTGTATGCAAAGTTAGTTGTACAGAACAGTGAAAGCATCCTGAGAAAAGGTATTACTACTGGCAGTATAGTAGTACAATCTTCTGCATTTTGTCAATCTATCCGATAAAATCAATAATATTTGTGCACTTCCTTTGAAAGAATAGTATAGAAAAATACACAATTAGGATGAGTGTTAATTCATGTCAATGAAGTAAAAATATCAGAGTTTTGTTTTGTCTTTCATTTTTACAGGGAAGAAATAATTCAACACTGTATTCTATACAACCTTGGAAGTGCTCAGATGAAGCAGTTAAATTTTTTTGAACAATAACATTGGAAAACTTTCAGACAAACCCTTTAGTACTATCTGCAGTTGTTCAAATTTTTATTACATCTTTTATTGCCAATATTTTAAGTGGACCTAATTTGGAGTGTTTTATCTGCTTAAAAGAAAGGAAAACATGGAAAGTCCTTATTGACATGATAATAATTTGCTATTAAAATGTGCACTGTAAATCAGCTAAATTACTTCAGAGCTGAACATTTCTACAGAAAAATGAAAGCTAAGCATATTTAATTTAAAGATGCCAGTTTTTCAAAGCTCTAATTAAGGCTTAAAATATTTTTTTCAGGAGTTCTACATTAATATTGCTAAAGAACTTCCTGCTATAAATTTGTTGTGCTAGAAAGAAGCTGTAGAATTCAAAATAGAGTTATTATACAATTTTTGTATAGACCTAAATATCTGTATTGACATTGCCCTCTAGGAACATTAGCTCAATTGTGTTTGTTTACATAGTCTTAACCATCAAAAGCACTAAAAATACCCAAGGTGGTTAAATCACAAGCTGTTGGGTAGAAAGGGGCCTTTGTGTGTGCGAAGGGATGTAGCTCAGCACATTTGATTTTTCCACCACTAGTAAAGGTTATGGACTTTCTATTAACCTGGCAGTTCAGGGTCTCAGGATTTGTCAAAATTGTGCCTTTCCACAGCATCCCCTTCATGCAGCTGAAATAAGCACAGATGTTTTCCTGAAGCAGTACTGGCCTTTTGATAAATTTTTCACCATTCCCTGACACATCTTTCTCTTCCTTTGCATTCACATATAAAACCCTTCTACAAAAACACTATGCCACAAAATTATATACCATCTCCTCATTTATAATAGTTTCATTGCCAGTCAGGGATTGGCCCCAGATTACTTCCCCACCCTAGGACTTGACAATTTATAATGTATCTTGTTTTAACTCTTAAAAAAATCATACAGCCAAAAGGCTGACAACACCTACTAAAATTAGTACATGGGGATTAGTGCATAGAAAAAAGTGTTACAGTCAGACAAGCCTTAGATTAAGGAAACCCTTAAATTTCTGACCTGACAATACTGCTGAGAGGACGTCAGTGGAAAACTGGCAATCACTTGTGCTTGCAGATAGATCAGATTGTACTGTTAAATAGTGTATGCCCCAAAACTACCTATCTTCAAGCCTTCCACAGTTCCCCATAGATCATGTAAGTGTTGATGATAGAAATGGCCATTTTATTTCCTTCTTTCTCTACGGAACATGACAGAAAAGGGAAGCAGAGCAGTGCAGATCTTGCTGTCCCCTGCCACCTTTTCCACAGAAAGCCTAGCAAGGGGCTGTATGCATCCTCCTGGCCAATGCTGTGCAGATCCATAACTGACTGCTACCAGTCTGCAAAGCAACTGACTCATGAAGAGACCGAGAAGGAGAAATAATCCAGTAGCCATGACCCAGTGAAGCAACTCCTTGAATCAACTCTCTGCTTGGACAGTAAGCATAAGTAGGACCTCCTATGGTAGGAGCGGTGGCACAACAAACACCTGGCCATCTTAACACGACACCAGCAGTTTGAGCACTGGCGGCAAGGGCAGATTAATGGCTGGCTACTGCATCATATCGCACTTCACCAACAATACCTGTCTGAACATTGTCACGTAGTGAGACACTAACAGCTGGATTTGCAGGTTCTTACAGCCCTGCAGTGTAGTCAAGCTTTTGCATTGGAGGAAACTTTCAAGGACCCCAGCCCTGAAAATGGTTTAGTTTATGTGGTCAGGGAGTTCAGAAGGATGGAAAAGCTCATTGAAGGTCAAGATAAATAAGTGGAGATCACTTATCAGTTACCGTTGCAGGCAAAACCAACCTGACTCAGGGAAGCATTAATTTCTTGCCAATTCAAATGGATATTGACAGAAAAGGACAAAACCGTAAAAATACTTTCCCCCTATTTCCCATTTTCCTAGGTTCAACTTCATTGCTTCATCTTAACACTCTCTCCTCTCCCCCAAGCAGCACAAGGGGATGGGGAATGGGGGGCTGCGGTCAGTCCCTTCCTCCTCACACTTCCCTGCTCCTGCTCTGGGCCTTCCCACAGGCCGCAGGGAACCACCTGCCCTGCCGGGGTCTGCCCCGGGGCATCTGTGCGGGGGCGCCCGGAGCCCCCTGCCCCCCTCCCGCTCCCCCCTCGGGGCTGGCCGGGCTGTTTCTCACCCCGTTGCCCTCAGCCCTGGCTGCCGGGCACCGTTTTGCCCTTTCTCAGCCCGGCTTTCCCCGAGGCGCCCGCCCGTGGCTGCGGGGCTCAGCTGTGCCCTGCGCTGGGGCCCGTGGAGCTGCCTGGAACCAGCTGGAACTGGCTGAAACCGGCTGTGCCCAGCACGGGGCAGCCCCAACACCGCCTCACAGGGCCGCCACCGCAGCCCCCATTTGCCAGCACCTACGGCCAGGACAGGTTGCAATCTGTACAGACTGGGGCACAGTGGAGTTAAGTAGAGTAGATCCTGACAAAGGCAGTAATCACCAGAAAGGGTGATAAGGCTGTATAATATTTTGTAACCAGCACTGCATTACCTGTTAAGATCTGTAAGCTAGAGACATTTAGGGTAATAACTATTGCTGAAACCTCTGATTTCTCAGGAGCTTCAGAATGCCCAGTCTGTAGGACCACAACTGCCTGTTGATCTCATGTAATTAACATTGCACCAAGAGTAGAACTAGTATCTGGTCACTGCCAGTAATAATATAACCATGTTTATTGGTAAGCAATTGAAAATAAAAAGATTTCATTTAATCTTACAGAATTATGACTCAACAAGTCTAATTCATCAAGTATTACCATAGATTACACCAATTAATAATAATTAAACTATATAATGGACCCAAAGCAGTATTTTAAATAGGAACATTGATACTTAAGGTGCTCAGATACAATAAGCTTAGTATAGATGACTTCCAGATGACTTCCATATATATATATATAAAAATGTTAAAAGAAGAGTTAATACTGGAAGATTTTTTTTTCTTTAAGTGTCAAAAAAAACCCCACCAGCTTTCCTCTTATGTATATAATTATAGTCCCCATTATAGACACACTGGAATTTATTCTGATGACTGACAACCATGAAATTCTAAGTGACACTCTGAGAACGCAGTCATTTATTTTCCTGCTGTCCAGCTGCATTTAACTAACTGTCCTTCAATTTCTCAATATGAATACATTTAGCCATTAGCTAATGTATCATTCTTGACATCTATTCACCTTCAGCAGTGCATTAAAAAAAGACAGTAAATTTAAAGCAAAGTCAGGAGCAGTCTTTTCTGATGCACAGTAATCTAAAGCCAACAGCATGAAGTATATGTAAGAATGAAAGTTATACAATGCTTCTAAGTATTTACTCCCTTTCAAGTTGTGATGTTGTTATATCAAGGCTTATCTTTACTTTAAGGGCAGTGCTGCAGTATATTATGAGTCCATACATCATTACACACTCCAAAGCATCTGAAAACATACCAAATATTCCATTGGAGTAGGCTCTACTCTTAGTTTAACCAGCAAAACTGTCTTTATTGCCACCACCTGCTTTAAATATGGTTAGCTTCACAGTCTGGTCCTAAGTGCTTAAATTTCTTCCACTACTTTTTTTTTTTTTTCTGCTTATCCTACTTTAAAATGCTAAATGCATTACACATTCTCAAAAGCTAGGGTGAGAATACCTGTTGAGAATATTAAGGATGCATGTACAAGGTTGATAAGTCATATAAATAAAATTGTATGGCAATGTTTGCTTTATACAAGTATTATGCTTTATCAGGTATGTGCCATAAAATAACACTTGAGAAAGCAAAAGTCAATTACAAATAAAACATAGGTAAAATTAACAGACACATCTGTAGCAAAGCTTGAATTATTCTGGAGCATTATATAACAACTAAGCTTAGGCTGCTGCTGTAGCCTATTCAGACCATCCTGATGTCTATTATCTTCGGGCCTTCAGTCCCAGCTGTTGTGTTCTCCTTTGCTATTGGCAAATAATTTCTCTTCTTTCCTATGTGACAAGAGGCAGTCATGGATTCCCCTTTGGTGACTCAATTTGTGCCACAGAGGTTCTTTTTTTTTTTTGGTCTTTGGAGTACTTTGACTTCCTCTCAAACTGAAAGATAGCCAGGCTATCTGTTTCTGTCAAAATCTGGAGGCAGAGTTAGGTACCTCAGATCATTAGGCATGAAAATATGCCTGCATTTTCAATATTTTTTACAAAAAAATCAGCCAGATAAAATCACAGAGTGAATGCTGATGTTGCTTTACTATGGTTTTGCAGAAACTGACATTCCCAAAGCAATTTTCCTGCAGTGGATTCTTGCACAGATTGAGGGATAACAAAATACTCAGTAATGTATCAGAGGTTTTCCTAGTGTAAGATGATAGATATTGTTTCCTAAGAACCTAACTAACGTAGCCAAAGTTTCACACAAAAATACCCCCTATCACTTTGGTTAAATTTCCATTCTTCCCAATCTCTAGTCTTACCATAGTTTTACCATCACAGACACTTGCAATCAGGCTCATTTGGGTAAAGAAGTTTGTTATAATAATCAATGGGTAACATTTTCTTTTACTATACTTCCAGCTGTAAGTACCATTTGTGTTCAGGACAGATAAGCATATTATCTGGAAGTTCCCCTTATTCCTAAAAGTTTTTGGTTTTTTTTTAGAGATGAAAATGTACAACCTTTCATATGTGGTACCTGTTACAATAATTTAACAACGCACAGTCATTTTACACACTCACAGAGAACAAGTTGGGTCCAGCATAAATGAAGCAGCCATATACCATTTAAATATATCAGCTTATGATAGATGTGAAACTCATCTAAATTGGAATTATTTCCTCAGAAACATGTGAGTATCTGCATGTTAAGCCCTAACACAGGTAAAAAAGAAAACAAACCTTAAGACAGTATGAAAATCAGTCTGAGATTACAAAAGGATTTTCTAAATGTTTCTTTATCCATTTTTTCATAAAAATAATTGATTTCCAAGAACGTATAAAATTAATACTTCTTTTTAATGTTTTCTGTTGAGTGTATGCTTATAGGAAAATGAATTGCTTAGGAAAAATAATTTTGGGTTTCAAAAGTATCACTAATAGTTGAGGCTATGTGGAAAGATATCCAAATCATAAATAAAAGTGCTGTCAAGGAAAGGGTAAAGAGTAGGAAAGGCAGCTTATTAAGCCTAAGATTCCCTTGCTTACAGGTTATTTTACACATGGTGGTTTGACTTTTCACCTGCCCTGAGCTTTGGTGCAAAGGGAGACATGAATACTGTTAGAGAAAATAAGAACTTCTTACTCTATCATCTTTAGACTTAAGACTGATATCTGGACAGGTATTGAGAACTTTTCATATCATTTGCTCTACGTAGCAAGCAGTGCAGCACCAAATGAGCAACAGTTAGTATGTGCAAAGACAAACAAGCTAGATTATTCATGGTACAGAAATTATAATGAGAATGCATTTTGAAGATATGTTGCACAATGAAGCCAATTTTCTTAATTTTGTACTTTCCAGTCTGACTCGGCTTTCAGTACAGGTAGCTCACTGATTTGACGACCTGACAGATAACATGTCAAAACCAAGGAAGAGACAACATTACTGACATAAAGTATACCTCTGGTGCACCTCATGATTTTGTTTTCTATTTGAAAAAAAACCAAACCAAAAATAAAACCAACCAACAGACAGTTCTATATGTGGAGGAAAAAAAGTAACTCTGTGATGGTTTTGCAATCCTAACATTAGAGGTGAGGATAATTAAAACTTAACTAGATGTTGTGCCATGCCAAAACTGACAGGTCATTTAGTATATTGTCATACTAACTAGTATGAATTTTATCTACTCATAGTTCAGTCAGATTAAGTATTTAGTGTAACTGGTGGCATGGGACACATTAATCAAATGAGAAGCAGTTAGATGTTCTTTGCTTTGTGAATTATAATAAATAAATGGCATTCCCGCTTGTTATTTATCTACCTTCAAACTTTAATGAGTATTTCAGTGCTAATTGCTGATTTTCTGTATTTAGAGGGAACAGGCACATATGGAGATAATAGCACAATGTGATATTTATGAGGTGCCAATTCCCTTATAAATATAGAAATTGAGTAATTATCACTGGAAATATTCATTGAAATTTCAATGCACACTTTGGCATTTGAAATTAAATTGAGCTAAAGTTGATGATCCCTGTCATAAAATAATATTTGGGAATTTCAAATTTAACTCACTAAAGGTATGCCTTCAACTACTGAATAATTTAAATAAAAGTAACATTGGACATAGCAAGCACATTTGGTGAAAGGAAAGACATCAAAGGTCAATTACAACCCTTTAAATAGTGTAGGACTGGAGTTACCACAGTTTTAAACACATTTCTTATTTCCCATTATATCAATCTTCTTCAATCCCTCACTGTCATTAGTAGGATACAGGTGATTTAAAACAGTGGTGGGACTTACATGTTTTCCAGGTTGTCAGTACCTACAGAGGTATGGCTCTATAATAACAGACTTATAAATTACACTGTATAAACTAAATGCTTCATTGACATAGGTTGATTTTGAGCTGTTCTTTAAAACCACTAATAATATTTTAAATAATAATAATAACAATAATAACAACAATGATGATAATAATAATAACAATAATAATAATACCAAAATAAAACAGTTTATGAAGATTTAAAATTGGTTTTGGTAACTTGTGCCTTCTGAAAGCATCACATGCAACAAAACCTAAACATTTGAAAATTCAGTAATAATAAGCTACTTCAGACTCAAATGAGTGAAAATGAGGAAAGACAGAATGCGTGTACAATATTGATTAATTCTGGCACAAAGCATAGACAGTGGCAACCCCTCTAGATGGTTTTTTTGGGTGTTGACATACCAAAGCAGATCCAGCAAAGGACCATGAAAGGGTTAAAGGGATCTGAGCATCTGATACATGAGGACAGGCTAAGAGAGCTGGAACTGTTTAGCCTCAAGAAGAAAATGTTTGAGGGAATCATTAATGCATTTATATCGGTTGTGGGGAAGAAAAGACAACAGAGACAGACTCTTAGTGATGTCTAGTGAAAGAGCAAGAGGGAATGGACACAAACTGAAATACATAAAATTCCCTTTAAACACACAAAAAAAGCATTTTTACTATGAGAGTAGTCAGACACTGGAACAGGTGGTGTGGAGAGGTTTGGAGACTCCATCCTCGGAGAGGCTAAAAACATGACAGAGCATGGTCCTGAGCAATCTGCTCCCCAGCTGGCCCTACTTTGAGCACAGGGGTTGGACTGGAGGTTTTCCAGAGGTCCCTTCCAAACTCAGCAACTGGTCTGTGACTCTGTGAAGTATCTAGGGAAGAATTTGTATTAGGCTTTTCAGTTTACATAAGATGCCTCTATGAAGTGCAAAGTTGCTATAGGTAGAAGAATACAACCAAGGAACACCTTCAGCTACCATAAGCATGGTTTTCTGTGGAAGGTGGATGTCTTTCAGAATGTTTTAAGCTGGCTATTAATGTATCGCATACTCACGAGAGCAAATTACTTGGGTAGATTTCTTATTTTTGTGCTCCAGGTACAAGCATATGTCCTCTAAATGAATGTGACTGTTTCTACTGTTTTTTCATAACATCCATTATTCCAATGCAGTTTATCTGCTTTTATCTATTGAAGTATATTTATTTTAAAGGCTAAGATAGAAGACTCATTGGAGTTTGTGCCTGTATTATGAAAAATAATTACATCGATGTAAGAATATACTGATTTTTTTAAAATGCAAAAATATTTACTTTGCAAAGAAATGGAAGTTAAGAACAGAAATTAATCACTTCTTGAGTTGCTCCCTTAACTATGCAAAAGTGCAATAAATCATAATGTAATTATTTATGCTAAGTAGATCGGGTTTTATAAGAAGCTCATTAAGTGATTCCTTATCTAAGTTAAATGTTTGGGAGCTTTACTTTCATTAGATGTTATCTACATTCACATGAACAAATTAATACATAAATTCCTATTAATCAGTTTAAAATAGATTTTAATAAAACCACTAAACAATCTGAATGAGCAAATGCTTTTAATATATACAGTATACTCTTAACTGATTAATATTGCTCTCCCTAAATGATAGTGGATTAGTAAGATTTAAAATTAAATGCATCTGACTACTGAATAAGAAAAAAAAAATGAATGGAAACTTTGAGGGCTCCTTGTCATTAAAACTGGACCTGGACATTAAGATGATGTTCTAATTAAAGTGAAATTAACAGCCTGTAGTTCAGGCATAATACTTCTGGATCTAAGTAGTGGGCTCAAATAATCATGTGATTCTGTATGCTTCTAACATAATTTGGAAAACTTCATTACCAGAAAAGCATGTCGTATCTTAATTGCAGAGATTTTGACCATAATTTAAAGTAGCAGCACATGTTCTCACAATGAAGATCTCAAAACCTGACACATTTATATGCCTTCTATTTCATGGTTAGCTTCCATGTTTACAAACCTTCCATATTAATTGAGCATGTGGCAAATGTATTCAAAAGCAGATGTGAAGTCTGCTTTGTCAGTGAGTTATACTACGGCAGTATGTACTACCTCATGATTTCAGTTATGTGAAAAGAGCTCGTCTATATGTAATTCAAACTGAACACAGAGATACATCACACCATTTAAAACTGCAATGAAATTCCACATTTACAAACCATGACTAAGGCTAATACAATTAGAAGAGTTCAATTAATTCAATGACCGCTTCTGCTATAGTATGCTGTTAAACAGATAAATAGCTCCCACAGACACTTGCTAAGCTGCTGAAGAAGAGGAAAATTATTTTTATTTTTCTCCTATGGTTTTAGCTGACAATGGTGCAAAAAAGCAAACAAACATAAAGAGCCCAAAGAGTTCTTATACAAAAGAGATACATTTACAGTACATTGTTCTCCAAACAATCAAAAAAGTAGCAAGTTCCAGAACTGTATTGCCACAGATAATCCTTTAAAACATCGTATTTGTGTATATGCAATAGAGACTCCCAAGTAAGCTTTTAAACTTAATTTAACTGTTGCTTCCCTTCCACAATGTAAAAACAAATTAATTTATCCAAAGCATTTGATAGTCAACTGTTAAAAACATCAGAAAACTGCAGAGGGAAATTAATACTTCATTACTGAGAATTGGGTCTGAACAATGTGGACTAATGCTGGAGTAAAGCCCGAGCAAGGAGAAAACAGTAGGTGCTGCTTTGCTTGTATGTATGCTGTCTATCCCACACAGTCAGCCAGGAGCAACAGAAACTCTTAATTTGACATTATTTTTGTGCTTCATGTGCATGTTTTAATCAGATTATGAAATAATTATTATAAAATATGATATTTATTTTAAAAATATTGGCATAAGTATTTCTGACGTTTCCATTTATATTGACTCAGGAAGAACTGATCAGCAGGAATCTAAGAACTTTTAGATACTCAGAACTTAATCCCCTGGGGAAACAGGGTACCTAATCATCATGAGTCTCACAGTTTACACAAGCTACACAGCACATGGAAACTAGAAACATTTTCCAGTAAGTGTTACACTAAGTGTTACACAAGAAAATGCAGAGTCACTGGAGTTAGCACTTCCTATGCCTTCCACAGCACCCCCTTTGCTCCAGCCTCTTCTTGGCTCTAGCCTTTAGCTCCCTGTTGTGGTTTAACATTGTTCTCACACCAAATCCAGAAGAGAGCATTGCACCAGCTACTAAAAAGAAAATTAAATCTACCCCAGCTAAAACCAGGACACTCCCATTTACATCTCATCTTTTCCCTTTCAACATCTCATACCCATTGCTATCACTCACTCGCTTTTCTCCCAGTTCCTCCCAGGCTGTAGTTTCATGACAAGTAGATGGAAGCCATGCAGCATGAAAAACAGCAATCTTAACACCTCATTCCTTCTCCCTGGCTCTCATTTCCACTCCCACTGTGTCTTGTTCTGGGCTAAAATGAAACCTGTTCTTGGCAGGTTAATGGACTGGAAAGAAGGAAGAGTGTGTGAAGACTAGCAGTCAGTGATGGAAGTAGAGTGAGATGATTTTTGCAGCATCACCAATTTATCCCCATTTTAAAATGACTCCTTGCCTTCATAAAGGCCTAGTATTTCTCCCATCAGTGCAGATCTCTCTCCCAGATCCATTTTCCTGAGCTATCTCACTCCCTGGCCCCTTAGTCTCCTCTGTTTCTTAAAGTGCCTGTCCCCTCTCAACTCTAGTTACTGTTTCCCCTCCTCCTTACAGCAGGGAGAAAGCAGTGCTGTCTGTGCCCTAATTCATGTAACACCACCTTGTCACCTTCACTGCTGTCATGCAGTTAGCAGCCATCACCAGCCATGAGCCTGTTTCATATAAATCCTGCTTGCATCTTCAGTCCAAGCTTCTGTCCAGCATAGACTGAAACCTCAAAAGTATTTGGTTATCAGCTGTAACTGCTTGTGTGCAGCAAGTTTCCATAGGCTTGCATATTAAATATATTTTGTTGTCTTTTCATTTGGAAAAGAAGGAAAAAAGAAAAAAAGTTTAAATTGACACCAAGTTGACTGAATTTTATGTCCTGTTTCTAGGTGTAACATTTTTTTAATAGGATATGTGCAAGATCAATTTCTGGGCAAAGCCTCTTCTGTTCTTCCCTTTTGTCTTTATGAGAAATCAGAAGTCACCCTGTCAAGGTTCCCTTATCCAAACAACTCCATGCCAAACAAATAAATATGGCAAACATACACAAGAAAAATAAGATTCACAGTGCTTTTTTGGGCAGTTTTAATCATTAGTGACAGCTATTAAAAAAAAGAAAAAAAGAAAAAAAAAGGCATATTTACCTAATAAACACAGAACTGTAGAATATAATACTTTCTGTCAACACACTGTACTTTTTTTAGATAAAAGTGACATCTCAAAGCTCTGTATAAAACCAAAATTAGTTTAAAGACAAAACCAACTCTAAGGATTGGTCATGTCCCCGAGAACACTGTCAGCCCTGACTGTCTCTGTCCAGGCCCCCAGGGCTACCCTCCACACACTGCCCACAGCACAGAACCTCATGTCAGCACCCTGGGGCTGCGAGCCCCTGCCCCGGTGATGCCACAGTAGAGCCAGTTTAGCTCTCCACAGCCTTGGCCTGTTCATCCATGTGCCCCACAGAGCCTGGCCCACCCATGGGCCCATGTCCTGGCCTGGCCTCAGAGCATTCCCATCCTCAGTGAGCTGCCTGATGCTGAGGATTGTGGCTGCTCCAGTCCATGGCCCTGGCTGCCCTGCTTCTGGCTGAGGTGGTGGGATGGGTCTCAGTTGCCAGGCCTTGCCCTGACCCATCTGGTGGAGCCCCTGACATTCACTGACAACCACAGGGAGCCACTGGACCCCCTGGTACCCTGGAAGGATTTTAGTGTCTGGCTATATGCAAATTAATTCACCATCATTTCAATTTTGCCATTAATTAAACATAAATAATTTTGATTACCAGCACTGTTGAAGCCACACCTGTAGTCCTGTGCCCAGGTCTTGGGCTCCCCAGTTTAAAAGGGACATGGACACACTGGAAAAAGTCCAGTGAAGACCCACAAAAATGATGAAGGGACTGGAGTATCTCTCCTATGAGGAAAGAATGAGGGAGCTGGGACTGTTCAGTTGGGAGAAGACTGAGAGGGGATCTCATCAAGGCTCCTTGTACTGGCTGTAAGGACCATATAAGAAGACCACATAGTCTTAAGTTCTGTCTGGCAGATAGTCAGACTTCCAGCATGCTCTATGAAAAGCCTTATTCACTGGGTGGGGGGTGGTGGTGGTGGGGAAGAGCATGATCCCAGTCCATACACGGGCTGAGCCCACCAAGGAAGGTAGGGAATCTCTGCCACTATGCACATCTCCAGTTCTGGTCACTACTGAAAATATTTCAACATCGACTTAAATTCAGCAACACTGTCAGTGTGTCTCCTGGTGAACAGAGAAACATATGAAAAAATAATTAGGTCATGTTTTCTGGCAGTACAAGGCAAACTGAGAAATTTAAATGGTGAAAGTTCTGTAATAGGTGCCATGACATACCTGCACAGCGCTGCTCAGACCTTCCTGATGGTCTAGAGCAGCTGGAGCTCAGGGGAATTCCTCTTCTGTTAACAAAAATTTACGTTGCTTCCACTTATCTGTTCTTGAAACAGAAGCTGAAAACCTTAAATATGAACCCAGTGGTCAAACCTAGTTCAAGGTTATAGAATCTATTCTAGTCACCAGAAAACACAAGGGCAGCACCTTCTGATAAATTTTGTTCAAGGAGACAGCTTTAATCTTCATGCTTAACTAATTAAAAGCAGTCAATATATGGGAAGGCTTAATGCAACTCTCAATTTCTTGTTTGAGCTACAAAAAAACCAAATCTCCACTACACACAACTGCTTTTAGCAGAAACTGATTCTCACCTAAAGGACTGAAGCTTGCTAAAAGATGCTCAGAGGGATTCACCTAACCTCAATCAAGACAAAATTAAGGAAGAAGCAGACATCTCCTGGCGTATATTGGCATATCACCTCAACATGAATTGCTGTCTCAACATTTTCACTGAAATTAATTTAATTAACTCATCCATTAATAATGAATGAACTGCAAGCTTGAAAATAACCATAGATAATTGGGTTTGACTAGAATTTTCCAGTAAGCTGCCACAGAAATGGATATTTTCACTCCAGGGCAGCTTTATGATATTCAAACAATATTAGCTGGGGCATACATTTTCTGCTGGAGTTCATAAACATCTTAGGTATTCAAAAACAAAGTAGAAAAATATCTGTTTGTTTGTCCAGGCATGAAAATGGGAACCAATATTATAATGTATCTGTTGGGTCATTAAATCATAACTTTCAATTTATCTTGTCACAGACCGAAGGATTATGATAGTGTGTTAGATCATCAGAAACTAAGCAGCTCTCATGATAAGCAAATAAAGAACTCGGATCTCTTGCTTGACCTAAGCTTATTCCCAGTGTCCCTGAAAGATGTTTATGGAAATAAATAGTTTAAAGAGCATTTCTGAGTAAACCTGAAGGGGAAGTTAACAATCAAATTCATACTACCCTTGAACGGAAAGATATAGTATTTATGACTGATTTTTCATAAGAGATATGTCAACAACCTCATTCTGTATCAAAACAAAAAAAAATAATAACACTTTAAATGTGAAAAGAAATATTTTAAGTACTAATTTACTGGTAATTCATCTCCCTCTAAGCATCACATTACTAATGTCAAGATAATTTACTCTTCATTCTAAAAGCCTGTTCTAAGTATTGCCAGACATTGATTTAATTCTTACTTTTTTCAGGAATTCTCCTGGAAGTTGACTAATTAAGACTGTCTTTGCATCTGACTGTCATTAATTGATGTGACAGATTGTGATCAGACTGTATCACAAGGGGAACTTCATTTTGTCCTAAACAGTCCATTTTTAACTTCATGCTGAAAACATTTAAATGTATACAATACAGATTTATGTTGCATGCTTGTTGTTGATAACCCTTTCTACTGTATTCACTGGGAAATTGCCAACCAATGTAGTGCCTCAGCAATTTTTCTTGACTACAAATGCAGTCACATGGCATGGTGAACCTTTTGCTTTCTTCAAAACCTGAAAAAATAACAGGGAAAGACTCAAACCACCCAGGGCAGGGAGATTAGGACACAGCTCTGAAAAGGAAAGAAAAATGCCGTCATATAGACACAGCACATTGCTTATTTATTGACAAGAATCGTATAACAGGAGCTCAAGGAATTTATCCAAAGCTGAGGTCTCTGAAGAAATACTGTTAAAGGTTTCTGAAAATATTGATTATATAATACAGTAAATGATCACACAATAGAAACACACAATAAAATACAATATTACAGATTTAACAGAAAGAAAGAATTCTTAATGTTAAGTTCTGAAAATCACACATTGATGATTTATTTCCTACATCTTACCTAAGTTTTAGATGTTAACATGTAAAACATTAAGGGTATCATCACTTCTTCAGGTGGAAACCTTGGAGTGAATGTGAAGAACATTATGTCAGTCAGGCTTTTATTATCAAATCACTAAAATAAGACTGTTTTAATGTTGAATGGAAAATGGATAGCTCTAACTTGTTGCATTAAGTCAAATTTTTAGCCTAATTTTGTAACCAGGCTGTTTTCTAAATACTCAGATTTTTTTGTTTGTGGTTAGTTCAATCTATTTCAGTCAAAAGGATGCTCCTTTCACAGTTTCTTAGTTATTGTTTCCTTTCATTCTCCTTTCATGAATATCTTTTTGGGCCCTATATCAAGTAAGAGTTTTCATTTACCATCTCCAAAGTACAGAGTATATGCTCCTACAAAGGATCTGAAACCAAGTAAAAAGTCTGCAAAAGCCTGTTAGCTGTTTGCCTCCCTTTTGGGGGACTAGAAATCGTCATTTAGATCTGCGGGTTTTTACAGCACCTTGTGCAATAGAGCTTTGGTCATGGCTTAGGTTGCTGACTGGTACAGCAGAAAGCTATATCATACAGGGGACTGAACATGAGACTTCCACCTGAAGTGAAGATTGAATAGATTAAATGAGAGAAAGGAATGGTCAGACAGTTGGCTAACTCTCAAGAGATTAAAGTGAAATGGGTAAGTGATGAAAAATTTCTTTTGCTGATTTTTTGTTACTCCAGGATTAAAGGAAAACTCTGGAATACCCAAAAGTTGTTGTTTGGATGGTGGGGAAAGTTCTTATAAATTACTGGAGAGAGAAAGGAAGGTAAGAAACTTTTGTTTTCTAGGAGGTTAGAGATTGCAGAGTTCCTCATCCCGAGAAAAAGCATTGTTTTTCGCTGAATCTGACAGCATATCCTAAGTCCCAGAAAGAGACAGAACAGTTAGTTGCCAATCCAAGGCAGATAACTTAGAAACTCTTGCAATTACAATGTTTTTCTTGAATGTGGAGGAAGACAAGGAATACTTCAATGAAATTGGTCAGATGCATAGCTTAAACTCAACTAGGTTTTCAAAGAGAAATAAAAGGAATATAGGTTTATTTTAAAACGTAGTTGATATTGTCCTAAGATCTAAGATAGATGTTCCCATTGTTCTCAGACCAAACAGAAAAATATCAACCTCTTCACTACTGCTCATTAACATTCTGTGAATCATAAAGCTTGTTCAGTGCTCTGCATGTTAGTTTACTTTTTGAGAAAACTGGAAAATGCACACAGAAGTACACCAACATGAGCTCCTATCTAGCCTAGAACAGGTCTAATTGAAACAAAGCGGCAAATACAGACATCAGAAGGCTTTAATGCCATCACTGTCATGGTTCAGGTGTTTGGTAGACTTTTGGTACAAAATTTAAAAAAACGTAAGAACAAAAGCACTATGAATGACATTTAGATCATCTGCTTTTTGATTCCTTTTTTTCCTTTTTCTTGCAAACTACAGCAATAGTGGAATTGTCATTAATTAAAAATTTTTACTCTTTTTACAGTCATCTTTCACTGTAAATTGTTTTTTTCTCATTTATGTCCATTGTATGACTGTGGAAGCTCAGAGTGGACTTACCTTGATTTTATTAAAGCCAGTTTGACCAAGGAAGCTGTATTTTAAGAACTTGAAACCTTGGTTTATTACTTGCATTAAAAACATCCTTCAAAAAGGAATGAAAGGAGAATATGCTTTGTTCATAATTTATAATGCTGTCAAGTAGCAGAATTATTAATATCTTAAAATTTTATGACCTTTGCAAAAGAACATTATAAAATACTTATAAAATCTGACTTTATTGCATTGCAGAGCCATAAGAATACCCAGTTCAGGACCTGAGGTCTAGAACTCTGGGTTTCAGGACTTATAGGTAACCTGTATGTCTCTCATATGTGAAAGGAGTCCATGCTATCAAGTTTCTTGCACAAGAGATGTGCAACTTTCTGTAATGTTGCTGTGCTGTAGCGATGGGATTTAGAAGTGTAGGAATTGTAAATCCCACCATGAAGTAGCTACAAACTGGGCAAGTATCTGTCAGAAATGTGTGTATTAGATAGGTCAGAGCCATCTCTTCATAAAAACAGAAGGCTATTCAGCAAGATGTTTTGACTTTAATGAATTTATGGGTTTTTTCTTTTTAAAATGCTTTTTGAGAAAATTCCAGCAGGTGTTATCTAGAATAGTTTCTGTACTTACATATTGATAGTGTGATATATATTAATAGTGTGAAAAAAACCGCTCAGTTTATGTATTTTTTAAGATGTTGTTTGGAAAGTTTGTGAAAGGGTGTATATACTGTAGTCTCTTTCCTTCTTTTACTCAATATCTTTTTGTTAGAGGCTCAAATCTATTCCGATAAAATCTGGGCATTCAGAAAATCACTTATGAGTTCGAAAGACACCACTGAAGCTCAGCTAGTCCAAACTAGATGCTAAAAGCAAGGTCAACTAGAAAAGGTTGTTCAGAACCATGTTCAGTCAGGTTTTTAACATCTCTAAGAACAGAAATTCCACCACCTCTCTGGGCAACTTATTCCAGTGTTTGAACGTCCTTATGATAAAAAGAGAACTTTTTTCTTATGTTTAAATGGAATTTCTTGTATTTCAATTTGTTCCAATTACCTCTCCTCCTGTCACTAGGTGCCACTAAGAGGAATCTGGCTCCATTTTCTCTACTCACTCCATCAGGTATTTGTATGCATTAGTAAGATCCCCCTGAGCCTTCTCTTCTCCAGGCTTAACAGTCCTAGCTCTCTTAACCTCCTATTATTTATCAGATGCTCCAGACTCTTAATCATCTTTTCTAGCCCTTCACTGCACTCACTTCAGATCTCCATTCTTGTCTTGTACTTAAGACTCCTGGCAGGGACCCAGCATTCCCGACATATCTCACCAGAGTTAAAAGCAGATGAAGATAAGCCTCTCTGCTTCCTGGAAATGTTCTTACTAATGAAGTCCAGGATACTGCCTGCTTGTTTTGAAAGTTTGAAACACTTGAACTGGGGCTCCTTCAGCCTTGTTTCATTGGTTACCAGGTCTGCCTTCTCCACATCACACTGCAGATCAACCTAGTTCACCATTTTCTCCTTTGACTGCAGGTCATCCTCTCCCTCCTCCACTACTCTTTTTTAAAGTTCTCCTCACCAGATAAGAAAAGCTTCTTCCCTGACTAGAAAGGCAGATCCTATCCCTTCCTAGTTCTTGATACTCAAAGAGGTTTCCACTCATAAAAATCAAACCTCTGCTGTTGACACCAGCTGTGCAAAGTGTTGCTGAACCACAGCATCCATCCATTTTTCCTCAAGCTCTTCCCTATCACTGCCAGGATCAACCGCCCCCCGACCCTAAAAACAGCAACCAACCCACTGTGGGCCTCGTGCCCTTCACCTCAGTTCCCTGTAATCATGTTTGATGTGTTCCAGGTCACCCCTGGCACTTTTATTGGTACCTATAAGGGAGAGCAGCAGGGCATAGCAGTCTGAGGGCCAGACAAGCCTCAGCAGTCTTTTCACAACATCCCAGGTTCAAGGCCCTGGCAAGCAGCAAACCCCCTAGACAAGAAAATCAGGTTAGCAGATGGGGGCCTCCATCCCCTGTGGTAGAGAGTCTCCCACTTGTGTGACTTGCTTTCCTCCTGAAAAGTCTGCTGATTTCCTCCTTCAGCACCATTACTTAGTGACAAGTCTGCTGATTTCCTCCTTCAGCACCATTACTTAGTGACACATATCCTAAACAACACACCTGCATACAAGACAATCTCCTGATGTCCCAGTCACCACTGCAGGCCCAGACCTGCAGAGTTCACTCAGGAGCTCAGTTTGAATTAAGGCTTCTGATGTTACAGGAAAAGTTGCTCCAGTTGGTGCTGGGGACTGTGCCATGGCACATCACCCCATTCTGGAGCCCCGCAATGATGTTTCCAGTAGAGCTCCTGGCCCCGGCTGCACACCCTTTTGCACAAAATGCTGCAGAGACTATTGCGTCTGGTGGCTGTGCTCTGCAAGCTGAACTCTAGGCAATTTTAAATAAGGCGGGCAAGTTAGAAGCCTATTTATCTTACCCTGTATCTACAAGTCATTCAAGAAATACAAAACTCCAACTGGCAATTCATCTAACCTAAACCTTGGGGGTCCTTCCATTCCCAAAGTGGAGGTGGTCCCCTGGACTATGGAAGAATCCTAGAGGAATTAATCTGCTAACTCAGGTCTTCATTTGTTTACTAAAATGCATGAGCACAGATCCTGTGTCTTGGAAGCATCCTTTTAATTGTTAAAAATGGAGCTCTGCTAACGGAAACCATCTTACTAATGTGACAGGATGTAGTATTAGCAATATTGCCGTGCATCTGAAATTGGAATTGTTTGTGCACACATGATGTATATTTTAAAAATATATTTATATTACATTTTATATAATTATTATTGTTATAAATAATTATAAATTATAATATAATAGAATGATTATATTAGTATATAAATATGTATTGCTAGTACACATTGCCTTTGACATATGGATACTGGAAGCAAGTTCAGAACCTACAGCAAACTTAGATCCAAATCAAAACAACAGAGAACAAGTAATCTGGTAAAATAGTATTATTCTGTGCTGTTATAAACTCTAATCTACAATTCCAGCTATTTTAAGGTATATTTGAGTATTTTCCCCCACTAATGGGAAATAGAAGAAGATATCTGAACAGCTAAGCAAGCAGGGTTACATTAGAAGTCAAAAAATGGTATAGTACGGAACTTTTTCTGAAATTAATTACAAACCCCAATGTTGTGATGTATTGGTTTCAAGACTTAACTAGAGTTATTTGTATCTTTAATTATCATCCTTTGATGTAAAAGCATGATGCAACATGTTTCTACAAAATGTAATAGAAGTTTTTAAAGAAATTCTTCTATTAAGATGTTATTTCTTAAGTTTTCAGTATTTTTTGAGTATTCATACACTTAATGTTTGATACTGAACTGCAGAGACTGAAATATTCAGCAAAATGAAGCATGATGTCCCCAACTTGTACCAACCCATTTTGCACAGGTCTGGAGCACAGACCTGTATACTGTTTCTGTGTCCTGTCACCTAAAATTTATTTCCTGGGCTTCTAATTCCCAGATTAATCTAGAGTGCAGTAAGCTCAAGAGTCACAGGGGAATTTGCACCACTTGTTCTTTATTTTGTATAATTTGAAAACAAGTCTTCTGATAAGGGGGGGGGGGGGGGGAAGCTATTCTAAACAGCAATTAAAGCAGAATTGGTCACGAACTTGATGACAGTTCTGAATTTTCTGCTATTTTTCAAAGTTTTCAAGAATAAAGAAAAAATTATCGCATTGGAGAGACCAAAAAAACTGGGAGGAATCATAGCTGAACTACAGCTCCTGAAGCCTGACCACCATACTTCAAGGAGTATGTCTCCTTGAACCTGTAAATCTCCCTTCATTTAACATCCTTATAAATACACGCATTTCTCCAGATCAAGGGTCACAGAAGCCTTGCAAGGTCTGCTTATTCAGCAGCTGTGGAAACCTGTCTTTTATGTAGCTTTTCAACTGAGCTATAGAGAAACTCAGCAGCTGCAATGCTCTGGGTTCTTCAGGCTTCTTTATTGTTTTCTGGAAGTTCACATAAGTTCATATTTTCATGATACACTATAGACCCCAAAAATTAATTTGAAAAGAAAAGCTTTTTTGATGAATTGCATGTTGGAGAGAGGGTGAGTCTTCTTCATTCATGTACTGTGCCACAGACACCTTCTTTTAATTGCTTTTTACATTAAAGATGCAAGTTTTAAAATCCCAAACTCACTAACAGTCTCTGCTTACGGTATGAAAGGTCCTAAGGCATAAGATAGTTTTAAAAGTGTAAGAGATGTTGGTAAGAGCCTGAAACAACATTGTTGCCACCACCAGATATTTCATTCTAACTCTTGAATTTAACACATTTTAAAATCTCAGTTCTTATGAATGTATGAAATTTCATTTAAGAATATCTCTCTCAAGATTACTCATAACAATCTGAAATGATGAGGCCTAAAGATTAAAAATAGTTTTCAAAATCCACTTAAAAATAGTTTTCAAAATCCATTTACAAATTATAGGGTTTGATCTAAAAATAATTTTAAATTCTTTAAACTTTTAACACCATTCTTACCTCACAATACTGGAATTTTAAAGCCTACACTAATAAAAACTTACAATCTTTTTTCACTTGAAAAGTACACTTCCATTTAATCCTCATTGTAAATTTTTTTTTCCACTTCTAAAATTAAAAATTATAGCTGACATATATTTGGTTGATTTATTTAAAAATACCTCCACAAAGTGGGTACAAAAAGAGTATATTTTAATATACTAACAATTTAATAACTAAACAATTATTAAAAACTAAACAGCTATCAATAACTACTAACTAATAACCAATTACTACATGCATTAAAAAAGCCCTAAATAACGAAGACATAACATTCACCAGAGTACATCTCAACAATAACACTTGAATAAAGTTTTCCTTACCTTGTTTCTTATTTTTAGCTACAAATTGAAGATTAGCAGCTCAAGTATTTCTAGAATGTTGCTTTTGTAGCACACTCCCTGAAATCCTTATGTCCCTGGCTCCACAGCAGCCATGGAACAAGATTGCTTTGATCTGAGGGATGATCTTCTCTTCTCTCATCTCTTAAAAAAAAAAAATATCCAGATCTTTCCTATTACATGACTAGAAAAAAACTAGCTGTTTTGAAGTTCATGAAGAACCAACAAGATGCCACTGTCTGTGATTTGGAACATGGCTCTAATCCCTCCAGATTCATAGCAAGGTTCTCCCCACCTGTGACAATTCTATGATTAGGATCACTATAAGCAGCTATACACCTACATGTAAGCATCTGTTAATGATTACTATTAAAAGCATAGCACAAAAGAGCAGACCAAGCATTGGACTGATCTGGATTTTTTAAGCGATTATTTTCTTCAAACTTGAAACTTCTTGATACTATCAGCTGCTCAGTGAAAATTATTTCCTTCTACATTTTCTGTGAACACCAAAAAAAGCGAAGCAGCTGAAAGAGAAGAGCTGGTCAGCCCTGGTGAAAAGTACTAGGCACTGGACTGCACAAGGCCAAGAATCTAAGCAAGTTGCTTTGGAATGACCACCTGGATTTAGCAAATGATCATTGCACCAAAACTGTTTCTGAGTGTTTCTGAGCTCACTGACAATGACTTTTGCTGAAAACATATTGTGAAGCAAATTTCACACTGAAGTTTAAAACCTGCAGAAAAGTCCAGGGAGGTGTTCTCTTTATGTTCCTTCCTATTGCCTGTAGCAGCAGAGAAGACTGACAAAATAGAGCAGATTTCTGTTAAAAGAGGATGAAATTCCAGTTACATGTACCTTATCAGTGTATCAGAATCAGATAGTCATAACATTTTTACTATAGTACCTTTTTAGCGTAAAAAAATTTACACTGTTGTAACAAAAAGAAGATTAAATTGTACTTCACAGGCAAGTAACTTATGAACTCGACCAGTTTTCTGGAAAAGTTCTTTATTTTCAGTACACTAGGTAATTTAAATGACCAACTCAATTTCCATTGCACTGAGGAAGAGCAGAATCTGGAGAGGATGCATATCCTCCAAAGAAGCATTTAGTAAGCCCATTTAAGTAAGATTAACAATGAAAAATGTCTCACAAAATTAAATAAAAAAATACTTTGATTAAAGAATTAAAGCACTTGCACTTTTAAATTATAAAGAAATTGGAAAATGTGAAAGATGTAATTGAAGATCCTGCATATCTGCTTTTAAAGAGAAATGAAGCCAGTTAAAATTCAGCTATACCACACAGAAACAAATAACACCTACACATTGCAATATTCTCAATCTTTTCTACAAAAGATTTGCAATACACATATTTATGAATTTCTTCTAGAATTCCTACCATATTTATATTACCTCTTCTTAATACAGACACAGTGAAGACAGTATGCAAGTGTATTGCATATTCCAAGAAGTTCCTTTTGTTATAAATAGGGAAGTATGAAAAATAAGTACCCTGAAATGTCACCTGTTCCATTTCCCTATCTGTCCTGATTTTGGATGGAATAGAGTTAATTTTCTTCCTAGTAGTGGTATAGTGTTCTGTTTTGGATTTTGGATGAGAATAATATTGATAACACACTGATGTTTTAATTGTTGCTAATCAGTGTTTACACAGAGTTAAGGACTTTTCAGCTTCTCACCTCATCCCACCAATGAGGAGGTAGTGGGGGGACAAGAATCTGGGAGGAGACAACTGACTCAAACTGGCCAAAGGAATATTCCATACATCATGGTCAGTATATAAACTAGGGGGAAAAGTGTCTCAAGCCTGTTGTCGGGAACTGGCTGGGCATTGGTCGGTAAGTGGTGAGCAATCGCACTGTATTATCCCTGAAGATAGGAGATGGTGAATGAGTTCCTTGTTTTGCTTTGCTTGCCCACATGGCTTTTGCTTTACCTATTAAATTAGTTCTACCAACACATGAGTTTTCTTACTTCTACTCTTCTGATTCTCTCCCCTATCCCACCAGAGCAGAGTGAGCAGGTGGCTGTGTGGTGTTTATTTGCTGGCTGGGGTTAAACCATGACACTGTCATATGGCACAACACATTACACATCTTCCATGCACATGAAGAAAAAGTGCCCATGGTACAATAACTGTATTAAAAATAAGCAAGGAGACATGATACCAAGAATTACAAGGAAAATTTAGTATTATCTAATAATATTCACTTATTCACAAAAATGGGAGTGACATTGTTATTTTTCAAAATGAGTTGTGATAATCCACCAAAATTCTGAAAAATAATTCCCCAAATAACTCAGTGAGAATTATGTATATAAAAGGGATATAGAACAGATATGTCAATACCTCTGGGTACCGTAAAATGTCAGACAAAAACTGTAACCTGAGGTCATGATAAAATGGCCACATATCAGGCCAAAGGAAAAAAGAATAGTCATAGTTGTCTGACTGGCAGGATTTATGACTTTCAGTAGTTTGGCTACCTCTGTCATACACTTTCGGTATTGGTTAGGGTTGTTGTTTTTTTGTTTTTTGTTTGTTGGGGGTTTTTTTTCTTTCTTTTTGTACTCTACTTGCTTATTTTAAGGCAGTTGTCAGAAAGCAAAGCTAGCACAAAAGTGGTCTTACTCTCCTTATATTCTAACTCCACTGAATTCAGAGAGGATTGTTCCCAATTTACACCAGAGAAAGAGAGAAAGAAAGAACTAGATAAGAAGAAACAGGCTTGATTGACTGCTGTGAAAATTGTTAAACATTTAGGCCTGACATAGAATAAAATTACTGAGGTTCAGTCTTATGTCACTGAATTATCAGAAACATGCCACTGGTTTCACTGAAGCTTATTTGCTGGTGTGCCACCAGATAAAAGTTTGATGCAGTTGTTAGTGAAAGAAAAGTATCACTTACTTTTTTTAATATGGTAACTGCAAATACAGGTAGATTTCAAGGTATGTATGTCCATAGGAAAAGGAATTACGTGG
The DNA here is from genome assembly GCF_015220075.1 of Falco rusticolus. NCBI lineage: Eukaryota > Metazoa > Chordata > Aves > Falconiformes > Falconidae > Falco > Falco rusticolus. Next base: position 87,412,742 of record NC_051189.1, read on the forward strand.
ATTTTTTTTTATAATACTGGCAAACAGACTTTTCAGTCACACTGCAGTGGGAAGCAACATTTAAAGCAGTGAGTCTGACATTCCTCAAGAGAATAATTTCCTTTAAAACACTTAGGCAGCAGGAGCTTCCTTATCAGTGGCAACGTGAGGGTAGGTATAGTTTAAAGTGACAGATTTAATAGTTTCTAAACACAGCTTTAACTTCCTTGGCTAAATGTTCCTCTCAGAATTGAAAAGAACATTTATGCACTTCCAATGCCCAGGTTTTGAGACTGTCATTTTTTCAAGTGGCCAAATCACAAGTTCTCTGAAAAAATGAGAGCATGGAAGAAGATAGAGGAAAAAATGGCAAAAAAGGTAATTTAATTGGCCACAGCTTTAAAATATTTATAGTAATACCTGTACTCCCTCCTCAACTTTCCAAAAAATGTATGCAGGTGAGGTTACTCTAACATTTTGAATGACATGCATTTTCAGAATGTAATAGCTTAAGTTTCCATTTACCAGGTTTGATTACTTCCAAGTTACTGTAATGAGAGAGCTAGACCTGCAGCTGCTGCTCAGACCAGGAATCTCACTAAAGACAAAAAGCATCTTGTGAAAGAAGCTGATAGTCTAAGAAAGGGTGAGGAATAAGACCACGGTTGCTTGGGGTGGGGGGCAAATGAAGGTAAATTGGTGAAGGGGATCAACCTGGAGTCATAATGGAGGAAAACATGGGATATCTGCTCTAAAAGTGCTGCATGAAACAACCATTGTGTGACTTGTTAGAGGAGGAGAGGGTGGTCTAGGCAGCACTAATGAAGGTGGAGGTCAGTTAGGAGGTAGTGCTGGTGACACTGGTTTTGCCTGTGGCCCAGGCTGTTAAAGGAGAAAGGACAGATTTATCTCTGGGATAGCAGACACTATTAGGACACAGGAGTTTATCCTGCAAAGCCAAGATGTTCAATCCCTCCTCCTTCTTCCAGACACCTTTCAAACAACCTAAGCAAATGCAACTGCCCATAGGCAACATAGTTTGAGAAGAACCGTGTGACACATCCCAGACTTGGAAAATGACATGTCAAAGATGCCTGCTGTGAGAGCTAGTAATAAGTAGTCAAAGATGGATCTTCTTCGGGATGTTTATGCATGAATGTAAACTAAAGATTAAATACCTGTTCCTAAATGTAATTTCTTTTACACGGATTGCTTTCCAGGGATGCAACTACTACTATTTTCCAAACCACACTTTTGACTGGCATGACAGTGACATTTCCAAAGCAGAGGATCAGTTACTCAATATTTCTACATATTTTTTTCCCAATAGAAAATCCAAAAATTACTACATTAAACATTACAATGGAAAGCTTTTTCTATGCAGTATTTGTGTGAAACAACCAAAGAGACTATTTCACCAATGTCCAATTTCTGGTAAGATGTTCTGTAGTATTAGAGCTGAATTTATTGCCTGTTACAACATGTAAATAGTCAGTTGAGATGACAGCTGAAGGATAAACACTTCTGGTTGAAAGCTTGTGCAATAGAATGTGACTTTTTTCTTTTAATTGGAGCAATGTGTACCTTATACCTGAAACGACAGCCTTCCTCTATCTTTTTGCGTTATCAACATCTCATTTCATATCCTGGCTGAAAATGTTTTTTTCCTTTTTAACTTGTACTTCTTAATTTCTGTCTCCCTTTTCTATGTTTTTCCATTGAATTTGGTAATTGCATCAACTGGGATTTCGATTATATGAAAAATCTATACAGAATATTTTATTTAATCTATCCCTACCATTATGAAAGAAGCCCCAAGCTCACTTTTAAAACAGAGTGAGCACAAGGAGGTAAACATTCTGGGTATGAAACCCCTCTAATTTAGGAAAGTTCTGAAAGACTTCCACTATAGCTTGTTGATCAGCTGATAATCAGCCTTTACGCTACTGGTCTAAAACTGTCACAAACTTTAAGCCAGACCTGATGTGAATGAACAGCCAAAAAATATACTCTGACTAAAAATATCTGTGAGTTTTGAGGAGCAAAAAAACCTAGATGTAACTTGCCACTTGGAGACTTGTCTTTTAGTAAAGCTAACTGGTAAAGCACAAGAACTAAAATAGCGTTCAGTCTTTCTAACTACATAAGAATCTGTTGCTGCTGCAAAATTCCTGTGTTGCTGAAGTCTTCTTAGGCAATTATAAATGCCAATACTTTGTGCCTTCTCTTGTTTTTCTTTGAATTCTCAGCTCAGCATTGTACAAACTTGATTAAAGCTGCTGTATAAACCTGTTATAAATTCATTGCCTTTTCATTTAAAACCTTAAGTGTAAATCTTTCCTGGATGGATCTGTCTATTTATTCACACTGAGTAGCCACACAAGGGCTTTATTTCTGGCTTTTTAACGTGCCAGTCACGGATAGACATGAGATCCAACTGCAGTATCTCAAGTGAGCTTCTACAGTACAAATGTTCACACAACTGTAAGAGACAAACAATTTCATCTGGTGAGGCTTTGGTTGACACTAAGATTAAGAGCTTAACAAATGCAATGGTCTGCTCTGTTACCATTGGAGAGTTTCTTGCTTTACCATGCTATGAAAGAGAAATGAAGGACTGTCTGGCTGCCTCACCTTTTCTCATCTCTTGAGTGTTGTATGTGATTAAAAGGCAGGTGGGGTGAGGAGGTTTGGGATCAGTCATACAAAATAGCCAAATCTGTACCCATAGAAACCTTGTCCATAGGCCACCAAAGCATCTTCCTTTCAGATTGCAGCTAAAAATTATCCATTTAATCTGAGCCTCAGAGAAAACAGACAAAATGCTAAGTAAATGTAGCAGTAAATGAGTGCATTTGGGTATGCCGGAAACTGATCTGTTTTTTTGTCATGGTAAATCTTTGTCATATTTTTTTTCTTTCTTTTTCTAGGATTTAACCTTATACCGATTTTATTTCTTTTTCACCTTTTGGGATAACATTCATTTTTACTTTTTACCAATGAATACCCCATGTTATCTGAAAAAAAACATAATCTGTGCCATCTTTTTCTTCCTCTTTGGGGAAACAGAAAAAGCAGTGTTTTTTAAAGTTGCTGATAAAGCAAAAAATACCCTATAATGCCTCCCAGTGTGGTGCAATAATTTAAAAGACTGCATGCAATGCCTTTAGTAGAAGATGAAAGCAGCATCTCCATAGGAGTAAAAAAATATTTCTGGTTTTATATACCTGTGATTATGATGGTTATTATTTAACTGCCACATCACATCAATGAGTAAACAAGGAGCTATGCCTAGATCATATTAACTATTGTGACAGCTGTAAATACTGCAGTAATGACTCTCCTGTGGGCAATAGAATAGATAAGAAAATGATTGAAGCTCCAAGGGTTTACTACACATTTACAGGTGATTCTGCAACAAGTTAGACAATCTCTTGTTGGAACAGCCTGCTTGCCTCAGAGGTAATGCAGTGTCTAAACAGCAGTCTGAGCTGTATGCTATTGACCATTCATCAGTAATGTAACATTTGATTTTAAGACTGTTTTATAAAAAATACAAATGAAGTAGTCAGAATGAAAGTGATTCTTCAAAGTTGATCTGTAAAAGAAGAACATCCATCTGTGTCTTTACTCTGTTTTTGATGTATAGTTTGAGGGTTTTTTTACAGGGTGGGAGGTGGTTGCTTTGTTTAAGAACAGGTTGCATGCCTCTAAAAATATAAGGAATACCAAATGCAGTTTTCCTCTCCTGCATACACCAGTAGAGTAAATACTAAGATGTGTCCCTATGCAATTAGTATTCATTCTCAAGTCTTCCCAGTTCTGTGTCTTTCTGCTTGCTAGCTCAGCAAACACCATGCAGGGCGGAAATAATGGTATATGCCCTATATTCAAATTACTAGAGGTGATGATTTCTGAAAACGCAGTTAGAAGTCACGCCCTGGAGAGCTCCAAGTAGATGAGAAGACAATTTTTTTTTAAGTTTGAAGACCAATACTGCAAAAAAGAAAAGGTCAATAATATTTGAACCTTAGAATCTTAATTAGAATTACAGAGTCATAGAATCATTTAGATTGTAAAAGACCTAATTAGCTAATTATGGTTCCTTCTTGCTTCAAGCAAAGATCCATAAAAAAGACAAAACACAAAAAATTAAATAAAAGATTTTGTGAAACAGTGGAATTAATTCAATTTTTGAGGGGTATTTTTAAGGTTTTTAACTGTACTTTTGATGTGTCTTTCAAATCTACTGCTGAACTCAATGGGATTAATTTAAATAATTTAATAGAAACGTTAAGATTTCAGTATCACTGTTTTTAAAGCTTTATATTAAACAAAATAAACACCTGAATGCATCCTTTTTTATTAAAAAGCATAGGGAAGAGATTTCCTAAGCACTATTATTTGACATGTGGCTGCTGTTGAACTGCCCTTTACTATCTTCTGCAAATTACCTAGAGGACTAGACTATGGCTTTTTATAGTCACAGTTATTTAAAGATGCACAGAAGGTTATTAGTATCTACAGCAGTTCACAGAGGCATTTTGACTGAGCGGAAAAAGAAGAACCTTTTGTTTTTTCTGCATTGTGTCAATATATGGTACATCATGGAGTATTTATCAATGAATGCTGATTCTTGAGATTATTCTTATAAGAAGTTTAAGACTTGCACAATTTCATATTGCATATTATGAGAAAGGATTATAAGTAACTTTGTTCTTTAACAATGAAGGATTAGAAGTTGTAAGAGCAGACAAAGAAATGTCTGCAAGGTACTGTTTTGTGGAAATAATGTGATTTCAACAGATTTTTGGGAAAAAGGGGCAAAAAGTATTTTTTAAAATTTAAAATATCTAAATGTTGTATTCTGAATAACTTATATTCGTATTAAATATAATAATTTCATTTAAAATAAATATGCATTTATTAAAGTCCTGACTTGATCTTTGAGCTACATAAACATGTTTTGAGTGGCATTGTATAAAAGGTAACCTGAAGCATTTAAACTATCATGAACCATAATATTTTGGAATTTCAATAAAAAAATATTCTGTGCAAAATTTAGATTTTTTGTTTATAAACAAAACACCTGAAACAATGAGAATATGTCTTACACTTTTTAGTGTAAAAGCTGCACCTTTACACAGGTAAAGCACAGTGGCATGCAGTTACACATACTTGACCTCTCCATAAACATACAGAGGAAGACATTTTTACATTTTACATTAGTTTCACAGTGCTACTTGACATGGAGAAGCTACTACTTGTGCAACAAAAGGCTTGTTTTCACATGCCTCACAGTAAGCAAAATGAAAGCCTCCTCCAGCATCAACTTAACACTTGGTCATCCATGCACAAATGAGTATGTACCTGAAAATGCAAATAATTCTCTAAATTAAATATTATTTAATTTACATTCCTCAGATGTTATTCTACCAGTTCATACAAACTGTCAACCTTTGCTACATACAGACATTTGTCCCCTCTTTTCTTCTCAAACCTTGCCTACAACAGGTGCACCAAACTTGCTTCTGCACTTCCTCTCACACAGCAGTTCTACCACTTACTTCATCTGCCTCTGCTTTTACAGCTATGTTTAATTGAATAATTGAACTCTAATTATCTATGTAAATATCTCCCCCCTCCATTAAAGAAGTAACAACATTAAATCACCTGTACTGTATTCATCATTCTTATGGGAGTAATGATGTACAGGGAACAGGATTAAAAACACTGAGGCCATGGCAAGCCTTTAAACAACCAGCAGCACAATTTTTTGCTGCTGCTGCCATTTGGTAATTAATCTCTACAGGTCTCATTTTGTTATTTGGTACATTTGAACACACCAGTGTAGTGACATGTGGAAACTGGAAACTGCAGGTTAACATGTTTTATCGCTGCATCTTTTAACTTCCATCACAATACCCCATCAAAATACTTATAAATCAATACAGGAACAAAACTTTACTGCTCAAGAGCAATCATGACGCTCACTCCTAGGACTCCAAAGGCAAGAGCAACCACAGAATCTCAGGACTAGAGAATTTCAGTGCTACCACTGCTTACAAAACCAATGACAGGGAGGACCATCAAGCAGTTTGTTTCAGTTTAGATAAGTTGATATTAACTAAACACTGTATCTTCTCAGGTCCCTGTTCAACTGTAACCTAAACTGGCCTTGTAAGATTCCTTTCTAACATTTTCCCACAGGGTGAGATCACTTCCATAGTACATGGTGTTTTGAAGCAGTATCCAATCATCCGTATTTGATGCAAACCAGGATATCTCTTTCCATCGGTTGTGTAGGAGCTAGTCTAGGTGACCTCAGCTGAGGATGTCTCTATTTATGTACAAACTTCTTGGACAGTCTGTCATTCTTACTGGTCATTTCAAGCCACTTCAACCCTTCCTAGGCATGCTCATCTCTTTGGGCAGGGCTTAATCCCATGGCAGAAGGTCTCCTAGCATGCTGCTGGTGCTGCACAGAGCGGAGAGAAACTTCCCACAGCACCAAACCCCTACCCAGGAGGTCACCTGGTCCTGTGCATTGCATGCTGGGAATAGTGACCTAATAGTGGTACATGGGACTGGGGCATTTCCCTGCTAGTGGATGGAAAATGAGTCCATAGATGTTAATACAGAAGCAATGGAGATCCAGTGGTAGTATCAGGGCCAGGGGCCACAGGGTGAGGAGGGTGCCAGGGAGGCCAGGTGTCCAGATGTGTGCTACTCCAACATTACTGCTGTTCTAGGCCTGTCCCTGGTTGCAAACTGTCAGACAGGCCCTGCAGGACATCAGCCCAGGAACTGCCTTGACACCCTCCCTCTGTGCACTGTGGACAAGTCCTTTGCAGTCAAGGGAATGGTCACCAGCCACAGTGACCCCTGCTGCAAGGGCCCTACAGGAGTTTAGGCCTCAGTGTGGGCACCAGCACCCTGGGAGGGGCAGGGAGCTCCCATATTCTCCTGAGGCACCTGTGTGACTGCTCCTCAGCTGGTTCCTCTGTCCCTCCTTGCTCCTATGGGGACATTGCTTCACTCCTGGTTCCATAGGCTACTGCTCTGCACACACTGCAGCACCTCTGGGTGTGCTTGTGTGCCTGTGTGTGTGTGGGAGGGCCTGGTGTTACCTTTCCTGAAATCCTCTCATCTGCGTCTTCTCTTCAACCTTCCATTTCAAAGATGAAAATGAGCAGAAATGTTAATCTGGATCCTACCCAACTGTGCCAGACTGGTTGTAATCAGGATTTGTCCTTGATGCATGGATGTAGAACAGAGTTCCTCAAACTACGGCCCACGGAGTGGATACGGCCCCCCAGGGTCCTCAATCTGGCCCCCGGTATTTACAGACACCCCCCGGCGCCCCCCCCCCGGGGGTTGGGGGGGGGAAACCAAGCAGCCGCAGATGACTGCCTGTCACTTCATCCGCGCGCTGGGCCCCTGTTTAAAAAGTTTGAGGACCCCTGATGTAGAAGGTCATCTCTTCAAAATTTTACATGACCAGTAGAAAGACTTTGCCTCAGGCATGGCTTAGGTCTCTGCCCAAGATGCCTATGTGAAGCAAATGGATTTCTAACTGTGGAGAAAGCGATCAGGCCCAGGACTGGTCATTGCTAACCTGTGTTTGGGAACGCTTCATGCTGACAGATTACAGAGGAGAGAAGTGACTGGCAGCTGAGTGGGATACAGTGTGGGGTGTTTAGAAAACAAGCTGTCAGAGGTACTGCAAGGTTGTGGGCTGCAAGGAGTGTCGTGCCAAAAGCTAGCTGCCTCACGAGGTGTTGAGCAAGAAAAGAAGAGCTCCAAAACTCAGATTAGCCAGAAGTGGTGATGTTCATCAGAATATACAACGGGGGGGGGGGCATAGTAGTGCTTTTCCAGAATATTTAAAACTGTAAGGTAGTGTATGGAAAAGCTGGACTGTATTTTTCGACAAGTGAGGGAGTAACATGAAACAGTCTTGCAGCTGTGTAGATGGCAATGCTTCTTACACAGAAGCAGTGATGCACCACCTCAAAATTAACATACACATACCTGCGGATTTAGATGGAAAAGCAGCACTCTCTATATACATCTTTGCCTTCTGAAAAGGTGAAAGGAAGCTCATGAAGCTGACACAGCTGACACAGCAGAATTATGTTATTCATTTATTTCTTTTCTAGTATTGAGAAAAAAAGCAAACATTTATGCTATCAGAAAGAAATAGAGCAAAATAATTCTGCATCATTATGGTTGGGATACTTACCTATGTATAGATGATCATTTTCTCTTAAAATGTTACCAGGCTAAAGCAACAATAGTCCTGGGAAATGAGGACTCATCTACTAGGTATCCTAGTTACTGAACTCAAAGGTAGACTATTTACCTCCTGAACTGTGTGATTTCTGTACTACAGAAGTTATATATACCATCTTCACTTGAAAAAATAAAGTCGCTCCAATGGCATTTCCAGGAAGCCCTATCTAAGCAGCTTGTTCTGGGTATGCTTTAAATGCATTTACTAGATACTCTCAGGAAACGGGCTTCATTCTACCTGGTTCTTGGATTTCAACAACAGAAAAGGCCTCTCATTGCTCACATGAAGACAGTTCAGGGCAAGCAAAGAGAATTGCTAGCTTCCAGAGAATATACAGAAGGTGAAAATAAGATGCCTACAAATTTTGGATACTTGCAGTGATATAGTAATAGAGACTTTTTTTAGATGACTTTTTGGATTTACATGCTTAAAGCCACCCTATGTTCTGTTTAAGACACCCACATGATTATTTTCACTGTGGCTTCTCCTTTCTGAAGCTATCTATAATTCTGTGCATTAAACACCTTATTCACAGATTGTCTGTTATATATACATGGAAAAATACATTTAGGAAGTGAGACTTATGACTCTGCTTTTCATAGACCTAAGATACTATAAAGAAAGCCTACAAATACAATGACGTAACGCCTGCCAGAAGTGATTATAATACCATATAGGAAATAAGTGTAATTTACCAAGAAAATAATATCAAGGATTTACTAAGTATTATTTTTTTATATAAATATGGAAATTAAAAGTCTCAATTCTCCTTTTGGCTTTACTATATGATTAACTGTACAGATGGAGTAGAATAGCAGCTTGCATAATGCAGAAGGCCTAAAACTACTTAATTACCATCAGTAAATGACAGATTTTGAGGTGTATAATTTTATATTACTTAAATATAATAATTATTAGAATAATTATTAATAAATCACATTTGAGTAACTTTTAACAAGTATTAGAGCTGAATTAGCCTGTACCAATTAAAAACACTACTGTCAAAACAAAAAATAGCTAGGAAAAGCATTCTGAGAAGTCCACAGGAAAACGTGAAGCTGGGAATTGTAATATGGGCACATATGTAGTTTAAGATATTATACGCCTTATTTTTACCCTGAATGTATCAAGGTTTGTGTGGCAGGTTTAGTCCTTTTGTGCTATTACTTGCTAAATTTAGAGACATAAGCTGCTGAAAATCTTTCCTCCATTAGAGGTGCTTATAGGCTGTAATCACAACATAAATCTTGGGTCATTTCTCTGTATTAAACTGAAGAGGCTGAGTCTCTTAAATAGTTTGCATAAAGGTATTTTCCCCACAACCATGGTTCCTCTAAAGTTGCTTTTAATTCTGAAGCCTGGTCATTGAGTCCACCCCAGACTGTTGGTGTCCATATTTTCTTGGGGAAAAGTCCCTGCCACTATTCTGCATCTAATATTTCCCTGCTTCCAGCATTGCATTAGCTATTTGAACAAAAACAAACAGCTTAGAAGATAACAGATACAATAAATTGTGCCAAGTAGTCTCTTTCAAGCTATACCAGTTGAACATTTGCTGGTTTATTTTTTAGCCTTTTTGGTAAAGCTTTCCCCAATAGAGAGATTAAATGGTTAAGCTCTCTACAGCAGTACTTCTGGGTGTCTTGACTCCTCTGGAAACATAAGTATACAGCATTTATTAGAGCTGAAATATATGCTGACTCAATTTCTAAAGTAAAGTTTAATCTCCTTGAAGACAGAAGAGTAATACAAATAATTTTATTCTTATAAGGGCTCATAACATGAAAATAATTGCAGGGTAGGGGATAGGAATTTCCCTTTCCCTTTATTACTCGTAAGTTGCCAGCTGATTCTGTCATCTTAAGGGATAAATTGTGGCCATTCCCTCAGTTGCTACCAGGGTAGAACTGAACTTATAAGTATGTGTGGACATGTGCCATTTATGGTCACGAGCATCATAACCTCTGAGCAAACAGTAATTTTTTGTCATTTGCTATACAAATGCATTAGTTTGGACAGAACTACAAGTTAATCCCCAGTATACATCTATAAGCACCTTCAAAACAAACTTCCATTTGAGAAAGAAAATTCATTTGTTTGCAGTTGAAGATGGGAAAGCGTCAGTTCTAAACTAGTGAATGTCCTACAGGTGAAGTAATAATTTTCATTCAGATGTCTAGCAATCTTGCAGTTCCTGCTGAGGGACTTTCAAGCAATAGAAAGCTTAGAATTAGAATTATATGAGAATTATGATTATATCATTCATTTGGACAAAAAAGAATATTAGTTTTCATGAGAAAACTTTCTTCATGGGTTGTTAATACATCCTCAAGGCAAGGTTCATACTAGAATTGACAATGGCCTTTCTAATTACAGAGCTTCTATACATGCTTAATTAAAACCTCTTTTCTACCACACTATCTGACACATCTATTATTAATAAGGTATGAAGAATATTGCCAGTTTACCAGTGTGATAATACTCATACAAAACCTGTCCTGGTAGAAACTGAAAAGAAAAGATGCATTATTAGTTAAAGCATTGTTTTAGGACCATATACACAGTTCAAATTCAGCTGACAAATTTGGCAAAAATTTCTCGGTCTACAGCTCTCTTAAATAATCAGTTTCATGGTATTTGTCCTTGAACTTTCGAAGTCTCGTAATGTCCTATAATGTTTTAAGGATAAAGTAAAAGTATGTGCTAAGACACTGGGTTTTTTTCAGACCAGTTGGAGGACTACAGCTTTTTGGCATCGAAACATACCTCTTTTTAATACGAGGAAAAAGTTGGGAAGGGCAAAGAATTGTACTGTTGTTTAAAGATGAAAGACTGAACATCAGATGGATTAAGATGTTAAGTCCATAAGCATGTGCTTAAGAAAAATATTTTGAATGGAGCCCAAATGACTTTCTGACACTTGTCATGACGAGCCTGAGAGCAGAACCCAGGCTTGTTCCAGTCCAGCATCTTTTCTACATAAGCACTTCTCTTATACACACGGAGCAAGGACTACAGTCATCTAGTAATTGCTTAAATCACTGAATCTATATTAAGCCGGCTTTTGAAGTCTCCTGTATTCAGCAGTCTAAGTAAATATATGACATATTAAATTCAAACACTAAATAGTACCTGTTTGTTCCATTGTACACCACGCATTCTCTGCTTTCTCACTTTTGAGTAGCTTAGTCATCCCAAGCATAGTCTGGCAAAAACTCCTCATGCAAACATACATATTTTGTCTCTCATTTTAAGGTAATGGCACCTTTTCATCCGTGGGTTTAAAAATATCCAGCATTTATACTGGTGACTAACACTGAAAACCGATGCAGCAGCACCCCCTGCTGGCTTTTGCGGAGATTGACTAACACGTTCCTAACCTTGCCTGGCATCGGCCCTGCAGTTGCTACACAAATGCACAGAATAAAGTCAGAGAAGTGCGTGAGGCTAGTCACACGTCAACATTTTTCACAGGGTAACAGTTCATCAGTGAATAGAGATGTTTAGTACCTGGCAGAAGAAAAGAAATAAGTATGCTCGTGGAAATGCTGTTTGGATCTGCTCTGAGGAATTCAGTACAGTTACAGCCATTTTAATATATTGGCTACTTGCATGAACATTTTTGTCTGCCAGCACATGCCACTATATTTTAGCTATGTGCCTAGTTATAACAGATTTTCTTTCTTCTTTTAGGGTCAAAGATACTGTGTTATATCAACTAAAAATTTCTGTATGCATTTGTATGCTTTGTTTCATCGAAAAAATAATTCTAACTCCTTTTCAGAGTCATTTTTTGATATTAAATTATCTACTTCCTACAAAAATTAGTGAGAATCATGCAATACTCTACTGTATAACTTGGAAGGTATCACTGTACCCCTATATGGATAAGCTTTGACATTTCTGTCTGCAGGACAATATTCTGTCTTCTGTAATAAAACACATAGCAAATCACCTGTAAGGCAAAAGATAATGGACCCAATGGTGCAAACTGTGATGGTCAAGACTTTCTCATTTACCTTAATGGAAAACTGCTGGACCTTAGCAGCCCCCAGAAATGATACTTTACACAAGGTCATGCGAAATATTTCAGATACATGGGAGATTCAGCTGCTATGAAAATTTTGAAGCTTTGTGTAACCATATAATCAGCTGTTTATTCCTAGTCACTAGGCTAGTAACTGATCATGACTATTCTATAGGGTCATGCAGTGTCCACTTTAATCAGATGATTACCAGAAAGCTTTTACTCTTAAGTTTTATGTTTATTAGTATATCTTTATGACCCCATTCATTTCAAGCTGCAGAAGATAAGGAAAATGACAGAGCCAGTTATCTGAGTTTCCTGCTGATAAAGTAAAAGTAAGGAGAAAATTGCATTTTTCTATACATATATTTTTTTTATATAATTTTTACTTTACAGTGCTGAACTCCTCTGATGCCTTGTTGCTGGCAATACTATTTCAAAGCCACGTTGAAAGTAGTAAGGTCTTTGTATTCCCCTCCATCAGCCAAAAGCAATGAAGCATTACAATTCTCTGCCCATTCTATTAATAGACTCACAACTGAAGGAGAAGAAATTCAAGGTCTTTTCTTTCCTGACACATTTCACAATATCTCTAAGCAACATAGCACAAATCAAGGTACAAAGCTTACATGTCTTTTCTGATGAACTAGGGCATTTGTTTAAGAAGCTGAAAATTAACCACACGTAATTCCTAATTCCTTTGGTAACATATAAAAGTAACATGGTCTCAAGCATTGCAGCATTTCCACAGTGCGCTAAGTACCCTGTTCAGCATTCAGTGCCAGAAAAAATATTGCAAGTTATCTTCTGCAAACCTAATGTGGTCATGCTCACACTTAAGTGAAGGAATTTTCTTCTGCAAGAAGTAGAGTCAAATGTTAGGGTAAGGATATGATCTCAGAACATAGCTGGAGAAAATAGAAATAATGGTGGCTTGACAACTGAAAAACTAGTGGAACAAATTTGCTGGTTTTGTTAGACATCTTGTCTTAGACTTCATAAGGTCTGTATTTCCTATCAATATACTAGCTAAATTTATCTGTGCTTGTGACACTGATTATATCTTTTTATATTAAAGTATTTTGTGTGATATGCAGAAGCTCCATCCAGGACCTGACTGTAATCTTGTACACAACTGAAAATAGCCCTGACACATTTCTGGCCTGTTTTGCTTTTTGCCACACCTATTTTTCCCAAGACTTAAGTCAGTATCTGCTTTTGCCCACAGAAATTGAGCAAATAGGTATGCTTTCATGTGGCAGACAGATTTAGGAGTTTGTTCTATTTCTCTTTGTAGTTAGACATGTCTTAGTTACAGACAGATTTTGGAGCAACACTTTGGATGACTCCAGAGATTCTTACTGGTTTCTAATATCCCAAAGGTTTGAAAAGCTGGGTTGTTTTGTTGTTGATGTTATAGATAAAATGACAGATGAATACCCAATTTTGAAACTGAAGTAAGTAAATACATTTTTATTTAGGCCAGGGTGATCCACATTTCTGTGAAAATACTGATTTTAGCAATCTGAATGAAGTTTTTAGAAATTAATGCAGTTGTTGGAGGAAATAACTTGGAGAAGGTATCAAGAGACCAGTTTATAAACATCTTTAAATCCCAGCTAATATTTCAGTATCACCATGAATACTTCTTGACACCAAGCCATTTTAATTGCACAACAGTCCTCCCACAGTGCTACTTAATATGACATAAGCTGACATTTAACTGAATTCAAATCAAGACTCTCCTTCTATATATTAATTTGTTTTCCTTAAACATGTAGGAAAAAATAAACATTTAAGATAAATTAAGTTCTGCAAGGTCTCTAGAAAGTGTCCGCATTAAATCCTAGTCACAGCAACACCATGACAGTGATGGCATAGACAAGCTGGTACATTGTTTTTTTCACTTTGGAAAATGAACCCTTGCTTTTTATCAGAAAAGAAAGAAGAAAGTATGTTAATATATATTTTCTTGTCTTAAACAGCAACTACACATAAATACTTTAATTTGGCTCTCTGTTTTCAGTTAAGAAAATTTACCTCTGTCAGTAAATTAAAGCTAATACACAGTACACTACCAGTTCACTTGCTGTTAGGGACCCTTGTCAACTAGAGCATCTTTAAACAAAAATCTGGCCTTGAATACACAATTGTCTTTTCCTGGCAATACTTCAGGAACTTGGCAGTGACACTATATGAATGTAACTGAAGGCAAAATTTAACCCCAAAGAGGTAGGATGAGTTCATGGGAGTTAACTCTTAAGAAAATTAATGAATGTTATGTGGCTAAATCCTCAGGTCAGGTTTGAAAAGTTCATTTGCAATACAAGTACCTGATGGGAAAGTACCAATCTTGCCCTCCATTAAATCACAGAAAGGCCGTGGCCTCTGTATGTTTTTATTGCTCCAACAAATAGGCCTATTCAAGCCTACCTCTTTACATACCAACCATGCTCTCTTTCAGCTCCACATCCCTTTTTAGCTTGGCTGCCGAGACTCCTGTTCCTGTCTCAATAGTTAGAGATACAATAGCAAGATAGTAGTGAATGTCAAATCTCTGGAATAGTTGGGACAGAAAAAATGAGATATACAAAATAAAGCTGAGCAAGATTGTCAACATCTTCTAATGTCTGAGTCACAGATGAGAATATAAAATGAATAAAAAAAGGAAATACACTAAAAAAAAAGGCAAGAAAAAAATCAGCTGAAGACCGATTTCAGTGAGCTGTATTCAGGCCAACTAACACTTTCTTACTTATTACACGAGCAACTGGTTTAATTGAAAGCGGAAAACAAATCATAAATAGAGCCAGAAAAGTCCAGAACCCCACCCAGAGCAGAAAAGAACCACCTCTATAAGGGGAAAATAAGACAGAAAATGTCTTTGAGTACCACAAGCCTGGACTAATCATCACCTGAACTAGTGAATGGACATCAGATTAAATCCCAGAAGTACAAAATGGTTGAGGTTGGAAGAGACCTCTGGAAGTCATCTTGTCCCAGCACCCTTGTACAGCAAGTGACAGTAAATAACTATCAATAAAGAGTGAAAAGAAAGTTGAAATAAAAATTGCATTTCTTTATGCATGATTTTAAGCTGCAATCTCAAGACATTAATTTACCAGACTGCATTTAATATTAGCAGGCTGTTCTCTGAAGGTCCTCTTTCATTTTACTCATTTTGGACCTCTTCAGATATAAGCAATTTTCTTTACAAGACTGAGTTGCACAAATATTTACAAGTCCACTGAATTTTAAGGGACTCAGCATTTTAAACTCACCACCCCTTAGAATTAAGACAAATTATCCACATCTCAAACAAATTCTCTCTCTTGTCTCACCCTCCTCTCATCTCACTTTTCTTTTAGTAGCAATTCCTTTATGTCTTTCTCCTGGAAAATTAGTAGAAGTGACTATACAAATACAAGTACTTTCCTATACCAGCTGTGGAAGGACAGACATTTTTCCCCTTGTTATTTCAATATTGAAATATTCAGTGTAATCATTTCTTTTGGGGGTTGATTTTTCTGTTTTCTTTTTTTAAGAATGTTTAGTTGCCAACCTAATGACTATTCTTAACTGAAGAATTATATTAAACGTTAATAATTATAAAGGTCTGCCTAGTATCAGAGAAATATTCATTTGCTAATCCTGACAGAGGAACAAATGATTATTTATTTTTCAAAAATATTCTTTCTCTCAATTGTTTCTCTCACTCTTTCTCCCTCTATTAGGCATTAAAGATTTTGCTAGAAGTTTTTCTCAGTGGGATGTCAGGTTCTGGTCACAGCAGTCTCTCTCCCCCCCCCCCCCAGGAAAAGCTTACTTGTATCACACTCACAGGCATTGTGCTTTGTGCACAGAAGCCAGATTACCTGGGCAGCACTACTTACTCCCTTACTTTTCATGTGAAACAGCTGTAGCTTTGTGAAGGAGAACATGCCATAGAACATAGGTCTTCCTTTTCGACTTTTAATTGAAATTGCACAAGTAAGTATAAGGAACAATTATTTTCCTCTTCACTAGGCCCTTCAGTAAGAATTTGGGACTCAAAGTACAAACTAGGCCAACCTAACTAGTCTGTTTCAGTATTTGCACATAGAATTTTCACAAAAAGCAAACACTATACTATATGAAAAACAAAAATACTCCAGCCACCTGCATTCTCCTGGTATTGTGCTTTTGTTAAGTGGTTGAGCACTGAACATTTCAAAACAATTTTGTATCTGTCCAATCATATTGGCCAAAGCAATATCACTTCACCTTTCAATGTTAATAAAACTAACGAATTCTACAAATAATTTAGATGTGATAATTTTTCAAAGAAACAGCGGTGGGAAATTTAATGTGCCAATAACTTTTGGACTAGTTTTGCTTACCTAACCTATGAAAAGGTAATTTTGCAAAAGCTACAGCAGACATGCTTGTACAGCATGTCATGGGAAACAGTGCAAAATGCTTTATTCATTAGATCCTATTAGAAGCCATGCCTTATTAAAGCATTGATATCTCAAAAGGGTTTACAGTAGCTGTTGCTGAAAAACTTCCCTCCCATCTAAAACCACTAAGTATTGAGTAAATAAAAGCTTCTGCTCTCTCTGAGAGGACTATGATAGCATGTATTTAACCACCCTCCAAAGTTTCCTGAAATAGTGTAAAAAGGTAAAGTATTCTGCACTAATAACAATAACAATACAATAAACCACTCTAAGGAATTTGATACTATTAGACATTTTTCAGTTATATCAGCCATGGTAGTTATAGCTCCATACCAAATTCAACAGAACTTCAGCTGATGAAGAACCAGGGTGAAAGAGCAGAGGAAAGCATCTAAATGGTTCTATGATTCTAACTTAGATATTGCTTTTCCAGTATTAGTATATGCTGCAGGTGGGCCTGATAATTACATTTTTGGCAGCCCCACTGAGGATCACTAGAAGTTACATAGTCTGGGCATACTATGCATAGAATGACACTGGGTAGCACAAAGCCTAAAACTAACACTGCATTTCTTTTTTATGAACCAGAGAAGCCTGGAAGACCTATAGTGCTAGAGTTGCATTTGGCGCTAGTAGAAAATTGGAAAAAATGTTTCTAGTGCTTCATTAAGAACATCCTGTACGGGATTCCTGCTGGCTTTTTACAACCTGTCTCCAGATCTGTGCAAATCCAAATACTTGTTCTCTTACTTTCCCGTTTATTCAGTTACAAAGCAAACATTTTCCTGAAAGCCCTTCCTGACTGTTATATCGAGATGTCTTTTTATATTGTTTATTTTTTCAAAGTCTTTGTGATTGTTCTTACATTGATTTCAAAAAACACTGGATCATTATTTGTTG
This sequence comes from Falco rusticolus, assembly GCF_015220075.1. Lineage (NCBI taxonomy): Eukaryota > Metazoa > Chordata > Aves > Falconiformes > Falconidae > Falco > Falco rusticolus. Next base: position 87,430,383 of record NC_051189.1, read on the forward strand.
GCTCTTATTCTCGGGGATCTGTATCATAAGTTTTCTACAAAGAGTTTTTTATGCCTTGCACCATTGTATTGCCAGTCATGAATGTACCTAAGTGCTACCATACACATCAGTTCTATTGCTGGCCCATATTTATGTTTCTTCCCCATTCTTCACATACTGCAGTGAAGAAGTATGAGACCTCTCTTCACTTCCACATTTCTCCAACCTTTTCCATTGCATTTATCCATATCTCAACTTGAGGCTGTATGCAGTTCCTTATTTCCCACATTTAAATTGCTTGTTTTCCTCCTCACTCTATTCTTTTTTCTCATAGAAAGAAAGTAATTTAAGCGTCAGCCCACTAACTCATACTGGCAGGAGGCAACTCTAAGAAATAGATAGAGGAACATATATTGTCATAATAGGGATCAAGGGGTGCCTTCAACCAGTTATTTCACCTACAGACAAAATTCTCAAAACCATGGTTCTGCTAAAAAGACGAGAGAGACTTCATACTTTTTTCCCATTTTACTCCTTTCTGCTGTGATTTCTCTCACATTAGTAGGTTGCTATCAAATAATACCATAAGGACTTTTACATTTGAGGTTTTATTTTATTTTTGGTATTAATCCCATTTCTGATACAAGTTTTCCTGATACCTACAGACAGAAGATCATACCACAGACTCTTGAAAGTATACATGACTACACTGGAGACTATAAAATAGTTCTCTCAGCAGAGTTCCTCCTAGTGGAGAGGAAGTACGTACTTCCAGTTGTCCTACCAGCTCAGCTGTATTATCCTGAAACAGCAAACACAGTTAAACTGACAGAAGCACTCCACATTCAGTAAAGCTGCACTGACATCAAGAGTTTTGAAGGCATAGTTGCATTAAGTGGGGCATATGTTTTCTTTCCTCACAGCTTTGCCATCTTGGCAGAACTTAACAATAGAGGTCAGTTCTACTGGCAGTGGCAGACAAGCATCAACAGTCCCTGCTATTGCTACAGTTTGCCCACACATCACTAGTAGCAGCTCTTCTAAGCAAAGGCAGAAGGAGTGTAATTGTATCTTACCAACTGCTAAGCCTACTGTTATTTAGTTCAAACTCACAATCATGTATGGCTTAAGTTTAGACATTGAAAAGACAACTTGAAGCAGCTCAGGCACAACCTTTTGCCCCTTCTGTGATGCAGGTAATAATTTTCAAAAGTGAGGCAGGCCAGACAATGGGGAGCCGTAACATCTCTAATTCTTGCAACAATATTTACTGGAGTGAAAATATCTGTATTTCTGGCAGTGTCAGAACAGGTAAACTCAAAATATTTGTACCATGACATTCTGAAACATCTAAACATGCAGGGCTATTGAGTCATCACTCCGCCTTTTTGCTCAGCTCACTAATAAGTATCAAAGGATGTTTCCATCTTTCACAAAAAGAAAGAGGTCTTAAGACATTTCAGAAATGAGCTTAAAAAATACAGGACTTGTGAAAATTCTGTTTATGTATCAGCTGAAATAAAGGTTATTTCTCACTGCTGTGACCCCTACATATTGCAAAGCAATTGTTATGTTTCACCTTAGATATGTTTTTAAAAGGTTGTTACAGGCCTCCCTATCTCTGTTCAGAATAAATTTCACAGTGAACATGTGGAACACACGTCCATGGAAGTATCTATGTATAGATATACATTTCAGTTCCATAAAGCTTACAGTTGAATAAATAATCAAGATATCATAAAATAATGATTTATGACATATCTAAAGAAAAGCACATAAGCATATGCAATCATGAAAGATCTACCTCTTGGACTAGCCCAGGAACTAGTTTCCCAAATAATTAACAGAATCATTCATTAAGAGAGAGAAGAAAATCAATTGTTGGTAGTCAACAAGGAAATCAAATTAGACCAGCTCATTATTTAAATGTTTTGATCTATAAAGGCAGAGCTGTTAATGAGCTACCAAGAGCCATAATTATCTGTGTGTCCACTTTCAGTAACAAAATAAAAATCCTGTAATAGATTAGAAAGAAAGAAAAAAAATCCACAAAACAAAAAAATGCAAAAACTTTAAATATCATAATATTGGCATTTACTCAGCTGTTGGGTTGGTTTTTTTTTTTTTGGTTTAGGATTGTTTTGTTCTTTTTGCTATTTTTGAATTACCAACTGTACAACAAAAGAAAAGGATTTTCAAAAGTTAAGAGGCAGTTTCCCAGAAATAAGGTACTAAGGTCAGCCCTGCTATATCTAGCCATATATGATGGTGATGGTAATTTCGTACAGCTTTTTAGGGAGCCAGTGGGGAAGTTTCTTGAATAGCTCATGTGTATATTGAACAGAATGGCAGAGAAAACCAGGGACAATTTCAAGATTACAAGAGTGCTCTGTGTCCCAAAAGGGATGTCTAGTTACTAGCTCAAATATCTTGCTGCATGCAAGGAAGAGAAGTAAAATATATCCCTGACAGAGATATACTGATGATATGCTCATTAAGTTGCCTGTACTTCTTGTAAATTCATTGTCCTTTATTGTAAGCAACTAAAATGGTACAATCTTGTCAGAAAGACAGGATTTTGTGAGCTAATTGCAAGTAGTGTGGCTGGAGATCTAACTCTTAAAAGAGCAAATAATTGAACTAGAACAAATAACAGGAGCCCAAAAGATTAAGTTAACAGTTTCAAAGGTATATCTCATCATAGTACTGGTAATAGCTAGTATGCCTATGTCATTATAACACTGTTATAATGATGTTTAGATGCTTGTGACACCAGTTACTAGGTACTGTTATTACTACATTGCTGCATCCTCTGTAGCAATACCAGTGTTGTGCCCTGCTCTACGCAGTCATTTGAACTTTCTCATACAGTTTACTTTGTTGTGCTCCAGTATCCATAACCTGTGTTCAGAACAGCAACAATAACCCTGATACTTGCTTTGCCTCTCTGCTGGGGAAGTGGAATAGTTAGAAGCAGAACACATTTTGGTCCCACACAGCCTGTGTTGTTCCTGCCCTTCAGGGAAATGCCAGAACAGAGCTCCTGTGGGTCTCAGAAGAGTAACAGACAAGAAGAAACTTGTCTGAAAGTAGCAGAACTTCAAATTACAATGCAGCGCAAGCATGCTCAGCATTGGTTTTGCTACAGCCTCTTCTAGGGAACGATAATTGACCCAAGCAGAGGCTCTTACCCCTTAACCATTGCAAGATGGGTATTAATAAGGGCAGAAAAAGAACGTCTTGCCCTCAACAGCAGTATTATGAAATTCTTCAAATGCCTTGCCAAAAAGGTTTAATAGCATTGCAGTACAGGTGATACCATAATAATTTATGTTTTGTTAACAGTAACTCAAAAGACTCAAAGGATCTGAACTCGCACCCCAGGCAATCATATCCCAAAGCTAACAGACTAATATACCATTAAAACTTTTGGCCTTTTCTCCAGTGAACTTTTCTCCTTAGGGATCAACTGTTTGATACAGCTGTTCAAAAGTATATTCTGTAAGATTATGGAGGAAGAATTTCACACAAAACGTTTGCCTAAAGTAACTAAACCCACATTGCCTATAACCCGATTAAGTTAGACAGCGTGCTTGTAGATCAGCTACAGAGCTGTAGTGTCATCTTAACAAAGACATAGACACTTCTTTTACTGCTCTTTTGGACAAGAAGAATACAGATGAAGGCAAAAGAAACAACTCAAATGCTCCACAAATAGTCAGCCTGATTATTAAATCTCAGCATATTATGGAAGACTGTTGAACAGCTGACTTGTTCTCAGGGAAACTAACTTAGAAAGCATGCTTTAATTATCAGCCTGTTCACTTATTGCTCTTGAAGTTAAACCATCTGGCTGGGATTATTATTTTTTTTTTCCCTAAAGTTGAAAGAAATTTCCCTTACGCACTTCAGTTATGAAATACTCATTTATTACCAGGCCATTGTCCTTCTGTCACAATTATTATCAGATCCTCATCTGAGACATATAATTGTACTGTATGTTAGTGCAAGACCATGTGGGACCCATGCTATAGAAAATGGCTTTCCTCTCCCTTAAATTACTAGACATGATAATAAAATTGTATAAAATGCATCATTGTGTTAGTGAAAATGTTTTTTCAACAAGTAATAAACATTGTGTTATATTTATGAAAATGAACATCTTTTTTGTCTGTTCTTTCTAATTGGGCAAACAAGTTTTCTTATGGCTTCTAATATAAAAAATGTATCCTTTACTGGATTCTATATTCAAGAAAAAATCATAGGAAAGTAGAATGCTTGTATCTTGATCTTGCTGAAAAAACTGGGAACTCTATTATTGACTTTAATGCAAACAACAGAGCTTAGAAATTAATGTAAAAAGCAAGCGTGGGATTCTTATGCTTGCTCTGAACTCTTTATGCCAGGTGAAAGGGCCGATGCTTAGCAAAACACCTAAAATATAGTGAGGTACAAGCATTGTCAAAAAGAATCTCATAAGCATCCTCCTGAAAATTTGATATGCATCCAAAAGATAGTTCTTAATACGGGATAATTTTTAGTCTTTCCTGGTGGTGCAGTCCTGCTCTCTTGGAATTATTTCTTTTTCTTGCAATTTTTTTGCATGCTCTAGATCTTGCAGTACTGTTGGGAAAGTCTCACTATACAGTTCCACTGGACATTTGAATGGATAGTCGCATGAGTGGTGTTGGAGTCTCCCCAATCCACAAAACAGGTTTTGCTTGCTAATGGGAAGGATTACAGATAGCAAAGCTTTTCTTAAGTTACAGATTTTGAACAGGCCTTTTCAGAAAACTTCATGCTAGTTCAAATTGGATTTTTCATCAGCAAATTTAACATTGACATGAACATGATAAATAGACAGGAAGAAATGCTGTTTCACCGAAGCTGAAACATTCTGACACATCAGTTTTGATAAAGTTTATGTCAGGAGGAAGTAAATAAGAAAAGATAATCAATTAGAGCACAGCAATAACCTAGTTTGAGGAAACTTATGGAAATCTAGCATTGTGTTCCCTCTATGACTGATTAACAGCCACCTGAAATGAATAACTCCGCTCAATAGGAAGTGAACATCAGAATCCTCTATACATTATTGTAAGTGGAAAACTATGCCCCAGGAAGTCTCCTTTGCAAAGGCTTTCTTTAAATGTTTTTAGTTATTGTTTTTTATTAACTTTACATGAAACATGACACAAATTGGCCAGATACCCCATACAAAGTCCCAAAACACTTCTGTGTGTGAATAGTTAATAATAGCACTTCACCCATAAACTCAGTTTAGTTCTCAGTTATTTGTGAAACCATGGTAATACATTCAAACATCTCTAGAATATCAGCTGAGCAACTGAACAACTGGCTGGCTTCATTTTCCTCAAAGTTCAAAAGGGCATGATTTCTTCTGAAAATCAGAAACTGCCAACACTGTTTGCAAACCACAGACTTTATTTTTTTATATACAAACAACCTTCTGCATAAAATCACCAAAAAGCAGCGAGAACTTAAAAGTTTCTTAAAAGATGTTACTAGAACTGGGATGGAGACCATCTTCTTCGAGCTGCCCAAAAATTAGGTATCTTGTCATTGCTCTAGACTTCTCTAATGTCAATGAAAGCAGCCTGATACATCCGAAAGATAATTTCACCCATTTTAAGGCAATGATGAGAAATCCAACTTTTTTATTCACCATAATTGTCTCTGGTCCTGTTACCCGTATTGGAAGCCTAAACAATTAATGTAAACTACATACTGAACTTGTATACACCCAAAAAACAATAAGAGGAAGTCTCATCATGATTGTATTGCCTAATTTTAAAGGAAATTTTCTTCGTGGGATTTTAATCTAATTTCCAGTTGTATATTATTGACTCACTCACTGCAAATGTATCTACATGAACACAGGAGTTCTAATCATGGCTATTTCTGAACCAAAGCTTCTGATAATTCCCATTTACTATGCTTTGGTTCACTCTAGAGTTACCCTTAAACCAGAAACTGTTTGAGGAGCAGATTTAATGCCAGTTAATGGAACCAATCTAATTTGAAGGTCAGGAAAAAAATCAAAGAAAGTGTTTGAAATGTGTATAGCATGCTTGTCAGATCCTCAGGATCAGATGTTGCACTCTATAGAGGACAGTTACAACATGGACATCAATTTCTCAGCATCAGCATTTGTGCTTGTCCAAACTGTTTGCAATTGTAGTCATAATCAGAGACTTGCAGGACACAAAAGCTTTTCTTATTTCTAGATCATTTTTGTGCCATGTTTGCACCCTGGTATTTATAAAGAAGAAATCTTAACATATATTAAAAGAATGATATAATGTGGTATGGGCAGGTCACAGAATATGCAGGGTATACCCAGACTGATGAAAAACTCAGGTGGTGTTGTAGCACACATCTGCTATTCAGTTTGGATGCAGACACAGTCATCTACAGGCTCACTTTCTCACACAATCACTTCTGCAAATAAGTGATACAAAACATACATTACAAAAGAATGTGATTTACAGAAACAAAAATAGATGGATTCCTATCAAGTACTCATTGCATACAAAAAGGGATTTCTGTAGGGTTGTTCAGAGAAAACCAAATACATGCAAATTGTGAACATCATTTCAATGTATGGTCATGCCCATAGCATATATTTTCCACTTGTCTCATTCTAGAACAGTGTAACATTTTCAGTTTCTGGTACACTTGGATGCTTTTGCTCACAGTGTCTAATTCAGTGAGATGATGAGCACCACCTGATGGAGCAGTCACAGCTACTACCAATTCTTCTGCAAAGGGCTGTGGTTTAGCTATTTGAAAGAGAAAGCTCACACACTGTGCAGTCCACCATGCCAACTTTTAACAGGAGTGGCAGAGACTTGCTGTGTAGTTTTCTAATGCCACCACTTGTCTCTCACTTCTGAGAGTAAACTGCATGCAAAGTTAACTCAGGCTGGATACAAACATTGGAAGTGATGTTGCTGAATTACCTTCCAACACTGGTCATGTCTCTAACTCTAGTCTCAGGCCATGGCACCAAAAGTAGTATTTCTTGTGTTATAGCTTATAATCGATATACTTTTGCCATTAACCATTATTCTAATCATAATTAAGTTTCTCCCAGTTCCAGTTTTAAATTGGAGTGGGAAAACAAGGCAGCTTCTATGTACTTTACAAAGTATAACATGAGGGAACTTGAACTTTTAAAATGTGAACATTTAAAAACGGTTTTATGTTTAGGACATATACAAATTGCCCCCTTTCCCATCAATCAAATACAACACAGTAGACTTTGCGCATGAATGATACAATGAAATTATTAAGCAGCTCTCATTCACTTTTTTATTCAAGCAAAAAAAAGTCATAAACTAGAACTGCTTTGAAGTATTCTACCTCACATATTGTTTTACAGGTTAAACATTTATTACATTTACAAATAATTTACTGCAGAATTTTTCCCTAAGGCGTTTGCAAATTTGATATCATTATGAAAGATTAATATGTGTTTAACCAAACTGGAGTAGCCTAATTTAATTAGGACAATTCTTAAATAATGCTTTACTGACTGCTCAGCAATTAGATGCATTGCCTTAAGAAAGATGAACTAACCTGTGGCATTGTGGATCTCATTTGACAAGACGACATTTATTTTCATTCCCTTGTCATTTACTTTTAAAAACTTCAGGTGTACAGTATAGCCAGTCTGAGCAAGATTTAGAGGAGTGGGGGATGAAACACAGGTTTATATTTAATGTGAGGTGTTACTAAAATGAGAGCACAGAATACCGAGATTCTGTGGGGGCTGGCAGAAATCATAGCAAGCTGATTTGCATGGGGCCAGGCACTGAAATCTCATCAGGGCAGTGTGGGGGCCAGCAACACCCTGGGGCCATAAGCTTCTGGGGGTCCCACTGTGTAGGTTATGCCAGGGCCTGGCAGCCAGGGCCACCCCACCGGCCCAGCCACGAGCTGGCAGCCAGGGGCCCACAGGACAGCCCAGCTTGGGGGCCCGTGGGCAGGCGGGGGCAGGGCTGTGGGGAGCTGCAGATCAGCCCTGCTGTGGTGCTGCTGAGGCAGGGGCTGACATGGGGTCCCAGGACGTGGGCAGGGTGGGAAGGAGCTGTAAGCACTGGGCAGGGACAGTCAGGGCTGCTGATACCTTCAGGCCAAGACACAAAATTCAGAGACAAATTTTAACAATACAGTGAAAAGCCTATTGGTCTTAATATGATGATAGCTAAAACTAATTATCAATACCTTTCAGCTTAGTTCTAATATGGAACAAAACTGTGGCTGTGGCCATAAACACTTTGGATAAACACCAAAAATACTGGTGCTGTATTGCTGTTCTGCCTCCTCCAGTAGTCACCAGAAGACACAACGCAAACTCAGTTCCTGACAATGACTACATTCTTTTTGAATTATCCCAGTTATTGTGGCTGTAGAAACTGAGCTAAATATATTCCAGTAGCAGAGTCTTGAGAAATCATCCTTTGCTTACTTGCCTGCTTGCTAACCCATAGGAAAATCCCTGGGTACTGTGGCCAGCATTTAGCTTACACTTTGTGCCTGCCTTCTTTGCCACATAACATGGTCTTAGTTACACCTGTAAATTTCAGATGCAAAAAGTGAATTTTTTCTCATCTAACTTGCCACATGTACAATGTAGTTGGAAATGGCTAGCCTAGCTGCCCCTTTATAGACAGTAGAAAGATGTGTCGAGAGGATGTGTTACATATTCATTACACTACTTTGATCAATAAGCAGTCTGTGTTTTGGGCCAAAATCTGCACCATAAAAAGGACTAGATATTTCATTAAAATAACATTTTTCCACTGCAAATGACATTTTGCTGCATTCTGGTCAAGATGCTGAATTACTGCTTTATCGCCTACTCAAAGAGCACAAATTGTTAGATCTATTCATCCATCAATGAATGTAGATTAATACAGTGCTGCTAATAGTTTTCTCTGTGTGACTATTTTCAAATACTTTCCAATGAAATAAAAAATCAAGCTCTTTTAGTATTTCCATTAGATTTTGTTTGCCATCTCTGTTTATTTATATCTGGAAATTTTACATCTTTTATGTTCAAATATTTTTCAAGTACTGTGTAGAAAACTTTCTGTTCCATCTGAATCAATTCTGAATGTATTATTGATTTCAGTCATACAAAACCTTGCCTATTATTTATTCAGGAGACTTTTTTTTTTTTTTTTTTTAACAGGTCATTATATCCAGTCCAGAGAATGTGTAACATTCTGTTTTGATTTAATCAAAAGTTGAGGAGTTTGTCAAATCTATATGGTGCAGACAATACCAAAGAGATTAGGAATGCCAACAATAATTTCCCAAAGCATCTGATATATTTGTCAGGCATAAAAGGGTTAAGAGGATCAGAAAGTGATGTTAGCCAATTATTACTATCTGCTGAGACACAGAAACAACTGGAGAAGAGTTACAATATAGTATTAGCTGCCTTGATCTTTTTTTAAAAAAGGCATATAGTAAAATCTTGTAATTCATGTGCATGTGAAAATCTCATCTGGGCTTTCAGCTTTCTTTGCTGGTTCCTTCTCCATTTCCACACCTAATTTATTGAATGCCTCTGTTATTAAAGTTTTAATGTACTGAGTGTATCAAAACTCAGTATCATCAGCTAGTCTTTCAAGTATTCACCATACAGAAAGACATAGCTGTACTTCACTGGTCTGACATATTCCAAAAAGTCCAGGTGAGCAAGAGAAGTAGCGATGAGTTGTTGACAGAAGATATTCAGTGAAAAATGCAGTGAGATCATTTAATTTGAAAGAACTCATGATATACCATATTTTACCTATGTATTTTGAAGCTACTCACCAGAACTCCCTTCTTTGGCAAACACTTCTACTCCAGCCAATTTGTAGAAAGAGTGCTGTGAGAAGAAACAAGCCCTATCAATACTTCTACCACACGTATCTTCCTTCAGCTTTCAATCTACGAATTCAAGGGGAATATAATAATGTAATTCCAGAGCAGTGTTAACTGCTGTAACTTCTAAAGCAAAAATAATATTCTGTGTTATTTTTTAAAGGTAAGGGAGGAGGGACTACCAAAACTACAGGAAAAATGTTCTGTGGTATGGATACACAAATGATAGTAACTTAGGGCAAAAGTCTACCTTTTATTCTGCCTTCTTTAATAATAAGACAAGAATTCCTGTGTTTGTCTTCCTCAATAGAAGTGTGGGATTTGTAATAAATGAACAATGGACAATTGTCACTGTTTCACAAGCATCTACAGGAGTATTAACTTGGAAGATGCATGCTTACATGAATCAGCAATTTATTTAAAAGATATGAAGCCATTTTTCATTCAAACAGTAGATATTTTGGTATATTCAGGTAATTAATAGCTCCAGCCTGGGTGACTGTTTTATGCTGACGGTACTTGCTTTCAGTTAGGAACAGTGAGAAAAGTTCAGTCCCAAAGAGCTGAGTCAGAGTTCAGTCATATCTACTAAAAATACAGGAACGGGGTGTGTGGAGCAGCAGTGCAGTCTTCACCATGCTGTAAGAGTCAGTTTAGAGGGTAACAGCGATGAGTGCATAGAAGAAATAAAAGATTCACATGAGATTAACCAGCATTTTTTTGGCAAGGGACAGATGACCGAGAAACACCTTGCAACTTTTGGTGATTCAGAATTGTCAGTAATGAAACAGATGTCAGTCAGATCTAAAAAAAAACAGGAAATTTTGTAGAGTGTTTTAGCATACTATGTTAGTTGCAAGGAACAAAGGATATTAACAGAGACTGGAGTTTAGTCAGAGCTGTACTTGTTATGAGATTCCAAGTTCCTGAGGAGCTGGCTCAAATTCTTAAGAAAATATATTAGAGCTCTTGACTTTGGTAGAAAATCATATCTATTTTTCTCCTTCAAGAGGCTAAGAAACAGATTATTACATTGTTCAGAGAGACCCATTAATGGAGGTTGGAGTGATGCATCCATAGATGTAGACTAGAACACTGAGTTTGTATCCATACACTTCAGTACTCCAAGGACATATGAAAAACACTTCAAAACCTAACCTGTTTAGACACTGTTATTTAAGGATGTGTGTTTCTTTGTAGTCATCCTGTCCTAAAAGAAATGCTATTTTGCTTTACTGTGCAGAGAATAAAAACGTAGGTACTGCATGGTACTCAAGATTGTTAATATTAAATATAGTGGTCTGAGAGAAAACTGCAGCTTTAAACCATGGTTGTATGGAAGCGAAAGATGAGTTAGCTTCAGTTCTGAGCAGATAATTTCCAAACCATGAAATACTTGTTCTCCATCACCTTCTTTAGTGGTCAGTTTGCCAAGAAGTGTATTTTATCAGTATAATATTTTGTCAGTAGTATGAAATAATCTGTAAAATTGGCTCTGTTATCATTTATGTTTGTAATTAATAGTCAGGCTTAACTGTGGAGGCCTGCACTTGTTTGCAAAGTCTGGTAGGAACTTAAGACGCTTTATCACACCTCCACCTTGTAAGAGCTTCACAAAATTCACTTTTGGTTACGTAGCACTTGTTGGTCAGTGTCCTGGTTTCAGCTGGGATAAAGTTAGTTTTCTTCTTAGCAGCTGGTACAGTGCTGTGTTTTGGATTTGGTGTGACAACAATGTTGACAGCACACACTTTTTTGGTTGTTGCTGGGTAATATTTATACTAAGTCAAGGACTTTTCAGTTTTTTGGACCCTGCCAGCAAGAAAGCTGGAGCGACACAAGAAATTGGGAGGGGACACAGCCAGGACAGCTGATCCAAACTAGCCAAAGGCATATCGCATACCATATGATGTCATGCTGAGTATATAAACTGGGGGAAGAAGAAGGAAGGTGGGGACATCTGGCATTATGACGTTTGTCTTCCTGAGCAACCATTAAGCATGATGGAGCCCTGCTTTCCTGGGGATGGCTGAACACCTGCCTGCCCATGGGAAGTAGTGAATTAATTCCTTGCTTTGCTTTGCTTGTGTGAGCAGGGCTTTTTTACGTACTAAATTGTTTTTATCTCAGCCCTGGAGTTTTACATTCCTTTCCGATTCTCCTCCTGTTCCCTCTGGGTGAAGGGGGAGTGAGTGAGTGGCTGCATGGTGCTTGGTTGCCAGCCAGGATTAAACCACAGCAGTCAGAAAACCTAATACTAGATTTTACTGTCTATTTTTTTGAAATATTTTGTTCTTGTTGTTAACAAGGTTTACATTGGCTAAATCTAGCAATATCTTGAGCTATGGGTAGACTACATTCTTTTTCAGGAAAGTATATAAAACTAGTTCTCCAAGTATATGTTGTAAAAATTATAAACAGAAATGAATATGTTATGACATTTTGGAGGCATATGTTCTTACTGAGCATTTTACATGAAGATAAATATTTGTATTGTGATAACTCTAATCATTACTGGCCCAGCCAGAAACAAGCATGCACAAAGCCAACACTACTTGCCATCAAGACACAGTATCTTCAGCACAGGTTTTGTTATGTATTATCTTGATCCAGCTGATTTTCAAAGTCACAGGTGATTAAAAGTTTCCTGTGTTTATTTGTATTCAGGATGCTAAGGAGGAGGCAGGCTGAAAAAGAAGACCTTTACTTAATGTCAGCCACTCAAGCAGGCTACAGGGCTGTGGGCCTGAGCTGATCCTTAGGTCCTGGCTCAGAGAACTTCTGTCTTAAACAGCCAGTGGGAGCCAGTATCTAGTGAATGCCTCTGTGAAGCCTTGCAGCTGAGGTGACTTTTCAATCTACAAATTGATTGAATGGAGAACAGAAAACTGATTAGAAACTGAACTGGGTGCTGGGTCCAGGTGTTGGTACTGGGGGACTGCGGCTGTGGCCCCCATGAGGTGGTGGTGGGGTTGCCCCATGCCAGGCACAGCTGGTTCCAGCTCGTTCCAGCCAGTTCCAGCCAGCTCCACCTGCCCTAGCGCAGGGCACAGCCGAGCCCCGCAGCCACGGGCGGGCGCCTCGGGGAAAGCCGGGCTGAGAAAGGGCAAAACGGTGCCCGGCAGCCAGGGCTGAGGGCAACGGGGTGAGAAACAGCCCGGCCAGCCCCGAGGGGGGAGCGGGAGGGGGGCAGGGGGCTCCGGGCGCCCCTGCACAGATGCCCCGGGGCAGACCCCGGCAGGGCAGGTGGTTCCCTGCGGCCTGTGGGAAGGCCCAGAGCAGGAGCAGGGAAGTGTGAGGAGGAAAGGACTGACCGCAGCCCCCCATTCCCCATCCCCTCGTGCTGCTTGGGGGAGAGGAAGTAGAGGAGTTTGGGATGTAGGAGTGAAGTTGAACCTGGGAAAAGGGGGAATGGTGGGAAAGGTGTTTTATTTTTTGGCTGTGTTTCTCACCCTACAACTCAATTTGAATTGGCAAGAAACATTGATTTTTCAATGTTTCCCCAAGCCGGGTCCATTTTGTCAGTGATGGTAGACTGATAAGCAATGACCCTGTCTTTATCCATGACTTTTTCATCTCATTTTCTCCCCTGTCCTTTGAGGAGGGGGAATGAAAGAGCAGCTGGTTGGGTGTCTTGCAACCAGACAAGGCCAACCCACCACAGAAACTAAATCATATTAACCAAGTTGAAATCAAATGACAATGTTTCCTTAAACACTGTACCAGATTCAACATTTAGTGTGTAAAAGCTAGCCAATAGCATGTTTTCTATTAAAAGAGGCTTTGTCCTTTTGTTCTGTAAAACTCAGGAGTAACTCCTCTCTAGCATTAAGCACCATTTCAGACTGGATTTACAAATGCTCAGCATCAGTTTTGCAGGTAGTGGTAAATATAACCAGGTAATCCAGTATGACACATGAGCATTGGATTTGCCATAATTTGATAGAAATCTCAAAATTCTGCAGTAGTAATCGCAATATGCTAGCTGTGAGAGAGGAAACTATTAGCCTAAACCTTTCTTTCGAAAACTATAACAAAGCAGGAGCCTGACATGCTGTGATGGAAGTACATTAAACCTAGTGCAGGTTAAAAGAATTTTTTTTAAACAGAATTATAGTTACTTTAATCTATTGTACAAACATTAACATTTGTATTTCTACTATGCATTGAGTTGCACTACCAGGAGCAGTGCAAATGTTTTTTATCTCAGTAGTTTCTCACATTACCTTGTGTGTAATTTCTGTTCTGTGGTTTCTTCTACTGATTCAAAGCAGCGTTAGGGACCCAGGTTTTACATCGCTCCAACAGAAGGTCCTAAGAGAAAGCTCAGTATTGTTAGCAGCTGCAGTGAAGCCCACACAGCAGTTCATTAATTTTAGTTGAAGTATAGCCTAGGGTTTCGCAGGCATGCTTTGTTAGTTTAATGAACTGGGGTAAATATCTTAAATACCCTAGTGGGTCTTATTTCAGGTTTGCGCATATTTCTGAGATAGTCCAATAGACTGAAACCAATGCAAACAGTTAAACTTCTAGGGACAAGCCCTTACTTTCTAAATCATTCCTCTGATTAAGTCCTGTAAAAGCATCTCATTACAAATGGTATACCTGGTGAGGATGGTCCTGGTGTGGTGTAATTATATTTTGCAGGTTAAAGTGTCAGTTATGTGAGTACTTTCAAAAGATGGTAGTTAAACAACTAATGGGTGGTGATCTCTCCTGGAGAGCTCTCAATTTGCTGTAATGTAGTGAATTTTGAAGTGAATTTTTACATGTTCCTCATGTTATTTATCTACCACCAGTGACTTTGCATTCTATTGATTCCTCCAATATGCTTGCAGCCTTTTATTCCTGACATGTTCCTTGTGAAGGTGATACACTGAGTAGCAGCCTTTCAAAACTCTAGTGAGGAACAGTGTAGTGAAAGTATTTACCCACAATTACAGCAGTCCGATTGGCAAGTATCACAAGTGAGTGTCTAATATACCGCATTAATTTAGAGCTAAGACTGTCCAAGGAATGCTATCCTGGGGTATTGATGCTGCACTATTTCAAAAGTACTATATCCATTATTTTTCTTCTGGGCTAACGTGCATTCTGACTGATGTTTCTGTTTACTACTATATTTATTGAGGAAACTCTTTTCACTGGTCATTAGTCACTTTATTAGTCAATTTATTAAACTGCACTATATTTCACGTCAAGCATCATAGTTAACAGCAGTGTTCATACTCCTGGCGTGATTTTCTGCTGCCTGATTTTACAATGTCTTGACAGGTTCTCTATGTCTTCAGGAATATCTGGATATCTCTTTTTTTTTTATTATTTTCTTTTGCTGTAAAATGTGATTTTATGGCACCAACTGACAATAATTAATTATTCCCCCCCCTAAAATTTAAAGATTCTAAGCATTTCAGACTCACTATTAGTTTCAGAGAGAAATTTAGATTTCTCATTGTCCCTACACTTAACATGGTATTTTCTGTGTCAGAACAGTTGGCTCTTCTGCTTTTCCATCTCACTTATGAAGGCAGTATTGCTTCAAAGCCATGAGTAGGACTTACCTTGTTTATTCATACAACAGCATCGATTTCTGTATTAATAGTTCTTCTGGGCTAATACTAATATCTGTTGTTTAGTGCTCTGTTTGTTACTTATGTGGCCAAAATGAAAACTGGTGTTAAAGTCACCTTTTAAAGAATTTTTGAGGTTTTGATACTGTAAGTCTTGGTCTCTGGGGGAGGTGGGAAGAAGGAGAAGGTAGAGCACATCTCTCTAGACTCGTAAATAATTGTTTTTAACATGCTTTTCTAACTTCTAGAATTTGGGAGGTAGACAGATATTGCTGTTGTTTTACTCTATCGTTAAATTGTTTTCTGGTAGTACTTTTCTTTGTGTCTTTCAGGTATGATCTCTTTAAATTCCTGTCCTTAAAAGCAGTTTCTTAATGTCAGCAGTAAGTCATTGCCTTTCATCATTTGCCTCAGTAGGTTGCCGGTTTCTCCCAAAAGTTTTTTTTTCTTTTTGTGAACAGCTTATTCCTCAGAAAAACTATGCCTCAAATACCCTGAACAGCAAAACCGTACTTCTCCCTTCTGCTTAAATAAGCTTGCCACTTATATCCTAATCTTTTGTCATTGTGTATATTAGAAAATGAGAGGCTTTGCAGGCTGCAGGTCATTTATCTAGCACAGGTCTTGCAAAGTTTCAACCCCTTCAGCTTCTTCTGCCTACTCAAGGTTTCTCAGGTTTGCCACATTGATTTCAAAGTGCATGAAGTTATCTTTCTTTTTTTTTAAATTCTGACACCATAGTTTGAGTTCACTTAAGCTACTGAAAGAACTGAATATCCTGTTATTTATGATTTTAAAACACATTCTTAGAAACTCAACTGCAAGAACAAGAATTCATGAGTCACTTCTTTTTCTCTTGGAAAAAAAGGCCATAATAAAACTGGGAAAAGCTGCAGCTGGTGCTGTAGAGTTTTACAGACAAAACAGCAAACCTATATAGGACACATGACATATTTAATATTTCACTAACAGTTTGGACCAACTCTTTAACTGATAACAGCTACCATTACACTGCTGAAGATGTCAACTAACATCAGCTGCTTCTCTAGCTGCCTGATAAGGTAATATAGTTTAGTTTTCTGGCTAAAACCCACCTTCTAAAAAGTATTTTTGACTAAACAATTTTATATGGCCAAATCTTCTGAAACTAATGACTCTAATTCAGTTTTTACTTTACCACCAAGTATAACCACATTTGTATTTAAAGTTTACATTGATTTGGACTTTAAAACCACCGTTAATGGAGCATCCTCACAAAACTTGATTTAGATTAAACATTTTGCTCAATCAGAAAAAATGCTGAAAGCTAGCCACAAAATTTGTTTTCTACAGGGTATATTAGTTAGAATATTCACAACTTCTTAAAAAATTGGGTATTATTTTTCCTTTTCCAGTGTAGCACAGAATAATTTAAAATGTTTTTATTTTTTTCTTAATTCAATCAAATAATGAAATATTAAAATGCATAGAGGGAAATATTTAATATAAGGATTTTTTTTTTTATATTAAAGCCCCATGTATACATGATTTGCTCTAAGAGCTGCAGTAATGTACAAAGGAAACAAAGTTAGAATTGTAGGGTTAGAATTCATTTACTCAATCTTACTTTAAATACAACTGAAGGGCTACATGACTATGCATTCTAGCAAGGTTCTGTGGGAGAGATTTGGTTTTTGAGGCACGTCAATAAAGCCTGTAGGCTAAAACTGAAATGTAAGTATCATTATAATGGTTAATTAGGTAACTATTTCATTTCACTGGTTTTGTTATTTTATTTCAAATGTTGTATTTCTCTATTTAATTGTTCTGTAAATAAACCCGTATATAATCCAAAACCCTTTGAATTTCAGTGGTACTTGAATTTAACCACTAGATACGAACCCAGTTCTTCTTTTCTCTCAGTTCCTGTATTTCTTTGCTCCCACTCATCAAAGGAGTCGCTCTAGTTTGGATGTGGCCAAAGTCTAATATGAATCAGACACAGGAAAAATCCAGGATGGTGACCTATGATTGATTAGTCTATGTACTTAGTAGTGATGACTGCAAGTTGTGTTTCTGGACCTCTTTACTATTTCCCCAAATATACTAACATGAGGTGTTCTTCAGTGTTCAGTTTAGCTTTTGATTACTCAATGTATCCGATGTCGTTCCTCCCCAGAAACAGCCTGTTATCACTTTCCCTTTATCTCACAACACACTAAAAAAATGCTCAGGTAAAGCCTCAGACTATTTTCTGAACAGCACGGAGTTCTAATATAGCTCTTAGCTGACCAGCACTCTGTTTTCAGCCAGTTATCCTTTGACTGACAAGCTCCTTAATTTTCTTTCTAAGCATCCAGGAATAGCTAACTGAGGCACTCCCCTCCTGGCTCCTTCACTGTTTGCCCCTAACTAAAGTTCTGTTCTTCATGCTGAATAGTTCCTTGTACTCTGCACTGTCCGTTAATTATCTTTTGATCGACTCCCAGCTCTGCCAGCCACTCTCTCCATTCAGTCTTTCAGAACTTAACTTCAGCTCATATCAAACTCTTCTTCATTAATGACTATCGCCATCTCACTGTGATAGCTTCTCAAAGCCCTTGACTCCTCAGACTAGATCACGTGTACATGTCTCAAATGAATTTAATTCCCATTTGCGATCTTGCCAAGAGGCTACAGCAAATTTCTGTGAGTTACTGTGGCCACAAGCCATCATTTCAAATGCAAACAGTCATTTGCTTTACTGTAGCCTTTAATTAGTATGCAATTAACCTGGATCTGTCATCACTACATAGCTATTATTATTAATTATTCCATGCTAGCCAGGGCAGTTGGGTTTCTCTTATGTTTCCTCAAATAGCACTAACAGTAGAATTCTGAGCACTTCAGAAAGCCAGACTGTGCCCAGACTGTTAATGTTCTCTGTCCTTTGGGGACGCCTAATTAGAATAGTTGGAGAATTTCAAATAGAAAGAAAGAGGGTAGCAATTATAATTAAACATAAACATTTGTCTCCAGAAAGAGTTCAAAGGAAGTTAGACTTCCTTAGTGGTTTACCATGCATTTAACCAAAATATTCTGTACAGTAAAGATAAACCTGTTAGAATATATAATATGTAGTAAAGAAAATGGGAATCACTACCATGAAAAGTCATCCTAACAGCAGATTCTGTATTGTACCAGCGATCACTGGCTCTTTGCCTCTTTTCACATTAGGTGTTTTGGTTTCAGAGGCAAAGTGTTCAGAAGCAAGATTAACCAAAAATGCTTTGATCCCCTCTTGGATCCATATCTTGTCTGGGGAAGGGAGGAGTTAGGAAAGTTGTTGTTTGGCTCCATATTTAAATGAACTCAGTAATATCTAAGCAGGATATGATTACACAGAATACCAAATCTGAATGTTGATCCAGATGTAGACCTTTGTTCTGAAATTACCATTATGGAAGTACAAACACTATCTCTACTTCCTAAGATAAGTGTAATAGGAAATAATGACTTATTGACTATTCAGAATAATTTCCTTACACAGTATGTAATTACACAATAGGAAAATAGCAGAAATATGCAACTGAGATGCAAGAGATTGGGGGTGGGTTCTAATGCTGTCCCTATCATTCTCATCCACAGGGAAGGATCTGTGGCCCAGACCCTTGGCTTTAAGAGTTTCTAGTTAGAAAAAGCAGGTTGAGACTGTGGGAATGCGGCAACACTGTGAACACAGTAGCGTGCAGCGATACCTCTACTTAGCTTTAGCTCCTGATCTGAAAGCTGTATTAGGCTCATGCTTTACCCACATTTGCTAGTCCTTCTCAGGGGCAGGCACAATTAACTCAGCTTTAATCTTGTTCCTTAGGGAGTCCTACCTCCACTCTGCACCAAATTGTGGATCTGTGCCCTCTCTCTAGCCAGCTCATCTATCCCTGACACAGCGTTGCCTGAGTGAGGAGACATGCTTAGCTGCCATTAGTTGCCATTTCCTGCACACCACTCATTTTTTACCTTATGGGTCATGTTAGTTAACAGACTGCAGAGGTCCCTTCATCAGTAATCTTTCTTCTCCTTTGTGTAGTCTCCAGCATAGGGCTGAGAAGAATGAAAGAAGAAAATCAGTGCAAGTTCAGCAATGTAACAGTGGCTCCCCCTCCCACACTTGGAAGTGCAGATTCATCCAAGTTCTTCTAAATTAAGACAGTAAGTGAGAAAAGCATGTTTTCCAAGTGAACTAGGACTGGACTGGTCTTAAACCAAACATCTCAATCCATCAATGTATAAAGGCACTCAAGTTTTAATGAAGCAAAACCCAGGAGAAGTAGTGATTAAGCTTATGCAGATGGGCTACATATCTAACCACTTAATTACACCTAGAAGCATTTGTTTAGATATTTAGTTGTTTTATTAAAAAATTGTGGGCACTGTGTTAGCTTATTCTATTATAATTTTTAGTTTGAAGATATAAACTTTTTTTTTTTTTTTAAATAAATAGCAGGAAATTAAGCATGAGTGAGACAATACACTAGGAAGATGTTCTGTACTGAAGATAGGTGCTCCTGGAAAGCAATATCAATTCGTGCTACTCTCTCTGTTGACCGAGGAGATGGGTAGCTCAAGATGAGCCTCTGTACTTCATATGGTGCTGTGGGCATGTGTTTCATTTTAAAGTTTTTATTAACATGAGGACATAGGAAAGGGACAAAAATAATAAGAAACAGTTCATGCAGTGCCATCTTATATTATTAGAACTGCATGCTAAGTAAATGTGAGCTAAAGCCCTAAGATGGTTTCATTTGCAAGCTCAGAAAAACAGGTATTTTGTATGGAAGAAATGTGCAAAATGCTTGACACATTATGATAACCTGTACGTATCCTGGTCTCTTTGTTTTTCACATTGTTGTACTGGCCTTTTTTCTAAGGAATTATTACTGCTTTTTAAATAAATTCATGAGGTATATTTGGAGAAAAAAATAATTGGTTGACACTTTTTTTTCCCTTTTTTCTGGATGGCTGTATACTACAAGAAACATTTTTTGAAATTATTTTTTCCTGAGCCACTTCTTTTTTAATTTACTTTAATATTTAAACAAAGCTTTCATTCAAAACACGGAAAAGGAATGAGAAAGGGGTTCAAGAATATGCTTTCAAAGAGTCTGTCTTTTAGTATGAGTCTACAGTAAAAAAAATACTTAGAGGTTTCAACAAAAGTGTAATTTTCCTTCTGCAAATACCTTTCTCCCAGAATCTGTACAGCTTTTTCCAATTACATTCCAAGGTCACGTTCAGCCTTCAAGATCTGATTTCACATTTTTATGGACATGTTCCTGGTAGCAAATCTCTGAAGAGAAGCACTGGCATTTCTTGTCAGTGTTGAAATTAGAGGATGGTGTGTTATTTTGCTCTTGTGGTTTCAGATAAAACTAGCAATAAAGCATTTAGCTCCATCTAAATCTCTGGAGTGTTGTAGACTCCTCAGAGGCAGAACCATAACCCAGGAGATTCCCTTTCTGCAGAAAAAGATAATAAAAAAACCAAAACACAAAACCAAATAATTCAGCTTTGAGAGGTAACAACATACTGAATGATCTTAGGAAGAGGCTTGCAAATTTGTTTATCTGCTAAGTCACTGTTTTTTTATTCTCTGAAAGGGGATTTCCTTCATAATTTTTCTAATTACCTAATGTTTGTGAATATCTTAATGGCCAGAAACTGGATCATTCTTCTTTCATAAAAAAATGCTGAAAAGATTGTGGGAGAGGAAATGTCCAGAAAAATGTGCATTTTCATGTAGAGAATATTTTCCTTGGTCTGGAGGATAAAATGCCCTCTTACTTATAAAGGCAACCACAGGTTCACCTTCAAAAAGCCCCATACAGCCAGAGACCTGGTCTGCCTCTTGGGATGTATTTCTTGTTTTCATTTTACCATCTGTCCTTTCAAGTGTTCTTAGCAGTGTAGTTCCATGCAAAATTTGCTGTTGAGTCCATAAAACAGCAATGTTTTTACCTTAAATTTGACCCATCTTCAATCCATTCCATTTCTGCCCCTCTTAGAGCATGGATTCCAGACCCAGGAATCATTTCCTATTCTCTTTTCTTCCTTCACAGCATCATTTTCACAAACAGTGATGGAAAGGAATGGTAGGTGACTCTCATCGAGTCAGTCCACACTAGGAAGGAAGTTTCTGTGGCCTTCTGCCCAATATCTGTGCTACTGCTTCTCGGAAAAGGATTCACTTTCTTAGAATCCCTGTCTTTGAAAAAGTTGATTGTACTTACTTATGTGTTGGAGAGGTGCCTTATTTTTAGATGTGGAGTCAGAATATTAGCTAACAGCATTTAACTACACAGGCATACAAGAACTGGTATAAATCTAGAATAACTATACATTTTCAGTCATTCATTGCTGTATTTCTCATCTATTCATAATTCTAATGAAGCTTCATCTCTAACCATAACATGGAAAGGATCACATTATCAGGCTGATCTTGGTAACATTCACAGGCTGGAAAAATATTCTTTGATGCCAAGTACAACTGCATCACTCACCTTGGACCAAAAATTTAAAACCATCTACAAAAAATTTAATTTGAAGATACTATTAGGCAATGATTTATGAGCTACAAAATCAGTAGTATCATAAAAATTATATATAAAAAAGGGAAAACAGAATTATATTTTCTAATTCTGGTTTAGGATTTCATAAAGTAGTTTATATCTCTATTTTCCTCACTAGGTATTATATTTCTAGTTCAACTCTTTATTATTTAGCTAAGTGAGGATAATGCATTTTTCTTGATTCAAGCCACTATAGTATTAGTAGCACAGTTGGAAATGTTCTTCCATAAATATGTATATAGTACCTTCCTCACATATGTTAGAATAACGTCTACAAAAATGGTAGCAAGGTTCTGATGTTCTGTTAATTTGAGCCAGAAATGCTATCAAAATTTACTTAAAATATATTTGACTGACAAGTAATATACTGTAAATGACACAGCTAATTACTGCTAATTAGTTCAGAATTAATTATAAAATTAAATGTTTATATCGAGTAGTATGCATCAAAGTGTAAATGGTCATTCAGAGGACTTAATTTATAGTTCCAGAAAAAGAAAAAATCTACAGGCAGGGACACAGGCGAATCTGGTCTTGAAAAAGATAAATGCATGAACAGAAGTATTTCTGCATCTAATGATACACTTCACATTGCTTGTTGAAGTAGGCCGGTATTTGCAACATATTAGAAGCAAGTAAAACAGCAGCAGTTTCAGTTCTCTGGCTCTGAGACTGAGCAGTTTTGTTGGCTCTATTTGAATTACCCTATGTAATTAAAAATTCCATATTCTCTTTGGGAAAAGAGTAATAAACTTCCATAAGATTCTTCTGAAAAAAAATCTCAGTTTATATTGGTAGATTTTTTTCCCTTTTTTTTTTTTTCAAAAAAAAGCAAACCTCCCCTTTAGACTAGTACAAAGCTTTCAGTGAGGGTAAAATAAATTAATATCTGAGTGTGTGTAACTGTATATACTCAGATAAATTTTAAAGGTATGTGAGACAGTATATTCAGCTATATTGGACAGCTAGAATATGTGAGAAAAAGAACTCCTTTTATCCTCCTATGTTCTTTTGCTTGTGTTTGCACAAGAGGTCACGCCAAGGACTGAGCTGAAACCCAGCATGCTTCCGATCTGTCATCTTCATATGCCATTTCAAGGTGCAGGACTGTGTTATATACCCACAGTGCTGTAAGAATTATTTGAGCTCCAGTTGCCTTTTGGTATTACTGGCATTGCAGGAGACAGTGGGAGAGAAGTCTTGCAACCACATATCTACCCATGTCTCTGTACAAAGGATCGAATAAATGTTCATCAATTGCAAGTAAGTGTGTATTTGATTTTGCAGTTTTACCCCTAGAACCATACTCTGGTGCTCATCTCACGCCTCTAAATGAGCATAGACTAATATTCATGCAGCACATTCTTGAATCTAATTCAATCTACCCAGAAGGATGGTTTTGGCCTTCATTCAAAACATTAGAAATATATCTATTAGAAACATATCTTTTGACTTAGTGGCATATTCTGAAAATGCAGCACAGAATGCTATTTGATGTATCACAGTGACATGCAATTTCTTTTAAAAGGTAAGAAAGTCTGACTGAGAGCCCTTTCGCTGACAGTTAAATATTTGATGAACTTAAAACAAAATGGTATTTTTCCTATAGGGGTTGGGGGTTTTTGAGCTGCCTGCTAAAAATTAAAACTCTCTCACAGAATGAAGTAGTGTAAAAGAAAAAACTGCTACAAAGAAATCCACTCCCTGCAAATTTCTTCTCTAAAGGCCTGGTTTCTTAGACAAAATTTTCTACTTTTGTTATTCAGAAGAGAAAATTCAATAATCTAACATAGTCATGGGTTTACAACGGGAGGAAGGTGCTGCTTATTAGCAAAAGCACGTTACACAGTGTGATCACTCAGTTATGTAGCTTTACAGAGGCTTTGTTCAAACTTCATTTAAAGTGTGTCTCTAGCTTTAAAATATACTGTTTTCTGGAGTGCTCTATAGAGTCCTATCAGTTGCATTGCAGCTACACTACATGTGTATTTGATCTGGGTTTTCTTATAACTTGAAAAATTATAAAAAAGTAACATGTTGAATTTCTTTTCAATTAGGCACACCTGGCTGTTATTAGTTAAACAAAAATATCTTGCTTCCTAAGCAGGTACAATACATTTAAAACCAAAAACAAAACAAGAAAAAACAAACACCCTCCCTCCTTCCCCAAAAAACCCAAAAAGTAAAATGACCTTTCTAAATTTTGTGTATGTTTTATAAACATTTTTTTCCAGCTACAAGCTGTTTATGTGGTTGAAAGAATAGTGCCTAATCATAACTGATATTTAACACGTTCGTTTGGCATGAGTTAATGCCTAAGTTGATCATGTATTAAAACCATGATATTGACACAGCAAAGGGGGAAGCAATAGGTCTTCACCTTATCTCCTTATAAGATGCTCAGAAAGCACAGTGTAGACATATCCTGGGAATTTGTTTTTTTTAGCTAGATTTAACTGCATGTTAAATAGTACAGAAGAAGCCAAACTAACCTTTGATAGAAAGGATGAAAAGAAATAAAATCTTATAATATCTAAAAGCACAGGTATGATATTGTGCCATATTCGTTTACACCAGTTTTGCTTTTGAGGTTTCACCTGAGATGTAAAGCTGACCCTGGAACAAATTAGTATACATGAATAAAGATGTAACATTAATTCAGATTAAAATATATACTTTCTGCATTTCAGCAACTGCAATGCCAGCCAGAAAATGAAAGTGATAGGAAAATGACTTCAAACAAAAATCAAGTTGACAATCCTATTTTCATGGAACATGGTGGCTTCTTACCTTTCTGCATTACCAGTCAAAACCAATTTCATATGTGAATCATTTTCTAAAATGTAAGGTCATATTACAGAACAGTTTATTCCATGTGCATGTAAAGTTCGTAGCATCTTCCAAAAAAGGGAATAATCAGGCATGTAAGATTAACCTCTCAGAGTACTTTTATTTCTCAAACCATTTATTCCTATACATACTTTTATTTTTTTGTGTGTATATTTCTTTTTCCTGCTGTAAACATTGCCCTGCAATTGGATACACAAAATTAAATCATTTAATGGATTTGCGGTTCAGTTGATTGAGGTCTCTGGGTCTCTCTGCACTCCTGGCAGCCGTCTTATTTGGTCTGTTACTGTCATTCACTGTCATTTCCACTTGGCTGGTGCCTGCGACAGGTCAGATTACTGGATGTGCTCAAAATATGGTATGAAAGAGAGGGCTGTGATTCTGATACTGCTGGGCAGTGCTCTGCTTGCCAAAGCCATCTGAGGAGATCTTGGTAAATGCAATTTTCCTCAGGCTGTTTGGGGAGTCAGAGGAAGAAACAATGGTAAATAGAAGGGCCATCTGTCTATATTTACTAATGAGGCTATGCTTTCTGAAATCTGTTTCCACTACATTGTTAAAGCCACGAGCTGGTTTACTGACACAGGATTATTTTAACATAATTAGCTTTTTTAAACCTAGACCAAGTTGTGCACCATTTCACCTATCTGTTATACCTTCACTTTTCTTCTGTTCTGTTCATCTAAATAATTTCAGGTTTTGGAGTGTTAGATTTAATTGTGCAGCCCTACTTCCATTACCATAACTGTCCCGTTTTCTCACACAATAACTACATTATTTAGAGAAAATTCCAAGGGTGGTTTTTTACTAGCAGCTTAGTAAAATAGATCAAAATATTTAATATATATGCTATTAAAGAACTTGACAACTTGTAGAAGAAGTTGGAATATTTCGGGGCCAGTAGCTCTCTGACTCAGAAACATAGCAACTTCAGCAGCATTCTGCAGTCACTGCACTACTGTGACTTTAAACATATTCATAAAAATAATTTTAAAATTCTGGTGGTATGCTAATAATAAGAGAAAAAAACCTAGTTCTGGATTAAATTAGACTTATAAAATAAAAAATTGTGACATCTCAAGGTATCAGTATTAATCAGCTTTTTTTCTACAACAGAACCTAAGAAAAAACCTGATAAAATAAAATGTATATTTCTGTAAAAAAATATCTCTGAGCCTCCATGGGACTTTGCAGCTCATTTCATCCAAAGTCTGAAGTCAGATTTATTAGCAATGCAGCATAAAATGTGAATCGGCATGATGTTGACCAATCTGCCTTTGCCGTCAGAGTAGAGATAGTAAGTAAGCTCGCATGTCACTATTCTAAGAGGACTAATGCAGATGACATAGAACAGACAGTGATGTATATGTAGTAGGAGGTCTTCCACAAGTGGACAAACCCGACTCCTACTAGTCATATTTCTACAGTCCCCTAGCAGGTTTTGTGGTGATCTAGAATAACTGCTTAGTATGTCATAAGAAAGAAAGAAGGTACTTAACTATCCTCAGTTTTTTAAGGAGGATCATGTCTGTACACCCCTTCCTTTTTTAATAACTTAGGGTGGATGCATCTGATCATAAAGGTTACAACTTGCACAATTTTTGCATCAAAAAAGAATGCGGTTAAAAATAAATTAGCCTTTCTTTTATATCCACATATGGTTATAGTGCTAATATGATTTCTAAAACCATTTTTATGCTCTCCTTGCAAAGTTGTAATATATAAGATATCAAAATGTCATTCCATCAAGTAGCTGAATTTCTTCTGTTGGAAGAATTATTTGGGAAAGTCTGAAATGCACTTCAGAGGACATGCAGAGATTCATTTTTTCCATTATAAACAGCAAATTGTTTCTGAGAAATGTTTCAGGGAAACTTCAGCTTATTTTATTTCAACACTTAGAAAATGTGGCAGAAAAATGGGTAGCTTGTGGCATTGAATCCTAACACAAGACTAGCAAAAGGCCGCATCTCTGATGCAGTTTTTTGCTGTCTGATGGTTTGGTCTCAGAAAAGTAATGAAAGAGGCATGTTACAAAAAGAATTTGGTGTGGCTAATCACTACTAAGAAAAAATGAGAATAATCTATGAATGCTAAAAGAGTTGTGAAGAAAACAATTTTGAAGGCATTTGTAAAGACTGATTTGAAAAGAACAATAATAAAGGTGGTATTTTTCCTTACTTGTTATGACCCAATATGAATGAACATTTTTCTGTTCAGAAAGTTTCTAAATATTTCTTGCACATGATGTTTCTCCTCTTGTGCCCATTACTCTACATATCTTTTTTTCTTGTGGCAAAAGCCGAGTTCCTTTTCTCTGTTCAGATCATGTCTTTCCTAGCCTCACAGGACTATTCTGGGCTCTGGAGAATATGAATGTCATAGCTGACACTTCTGCCTTAGAGAAGAGGTTGACAATGGATATCTCTAAGGGTCTGTTAATGTATACCTTCTTTCAGCTGTGATCTGGGAGTGTGAAGAGAATTTAAGGGAGCAGAGCTGCTTCCATTGGCATGTTTCTTCCATGTCCCACTGATCCCTCTTTGCCCATAGAGTTAAAATTCAGAGTAGACAATTGTAGATCCTAATGGAAAGCCTATGGTATATGCAGTTCTCTAATGAATGTACTGGACACCTTGAGCTGTCACCTAATTTTACCTCAAACAGCCTACCACATCCTCTTTGCTCCCCTTAGAAATAGAGGGCTTAGAGAAAGGGAGTATGATGTCTTTAGATGGCATCTTCATCTCTCACAACCTTTCTACATCTAGCAGGAGAAGCACAATAGCGTTTGGGAAGATTTTGGAAGAAGACAGGAAGGTAAGGGATTATTCAGAGACCAAACCAGATCATTCTTTCAGATATCAGGTATTAATTAATGATTTTTCCAAAGCAAATAGATTTGGGGAGATGCTGCTATTATTAGTGTCACGTCATTTGCCTACATGAAGCTGTTCATCTGCATTTCATGTAATATGATGAGTTGCAGCAGAAATTCAAATGACAACCATACTTTCTTCCTTCTGGTGTGTTACATCATAGGAGTCTGAAACAATGTGTTAGCACATTCCTAAAGAGAAAATTGATATTTGCAAGAAGACAGTAATTTCATTATTAGTAATCTCTTTGCTAAAGCAGAAAATTCGCTTTCCACTTCTCTACCTTGTATTAAAGATGAAACAGAATTGTATTTTTACAATTATTGTACCAAGAGAAAATTAATAAGACCCTTCTCTGCTGAAAAATTCAAACCTTATGTTTCTTCTCTTTCAAATCTTGCAAGAATATTTTACCAGTGACTTCAAAGGGGATAAAAAAAAAGTTATTTTAACTAAACAAGTTATGCAACATGAATGCCCAGAACTTAAAGAAAAATATCTAACTTATTTATTCAGTTACTTTTGGTCTAACAGAAGCAAGCCTTTACTATACTGCAAAATTAATAACTTAGTAGGAAAACACATGTTAAAGGCTTGTTAAAATTGTGATTTCTTCCTGCAAATGAAAGTTTAAATTAAGAATTCCACTGCAAGCCTCACTCTGTCCTTCTACGCATATGCCTTCTAGGCTCTCATCCCAAAAGACACTTGTTTAAAATCAAATAAGAGTACTTTTTTTTTTTTTCCTGGAGTTTTTTTGTCCCTGCTTAACTGCTTTGAAAGATCAGTTTTATAGAAGGGTTTAATAATCTTAGGATTAGCACTGCAAGTTTTAGGAGGCCTTACAATCACTCAGTTCACCTGAAAAAAAAACTTGCTAGATTCTGCTGGAAATTTTACTTGGTGAGAGGCAAATTTCCATTCAATGGCATGCCATCATCAGCAACACCCCTGTGCAAGTCACTGCATTAGATACGTAGTAAGTGTTCACTTTGTCTCCTTTAATGACATTTGGAAGACAGGGTAGAGAGAGGAAGTTTGCACCTGCCTGCATTAGGAAATAAATCAGATCCCAGGACTGGAACTTAAATGGGTGCATTGGGAAGACACAACTGTGTCTGGGAATGCTGCAGCTCGACTAGCTAGCACTCTTCCAAACTGGCACCACTCTGAAGTCAGTACGGCTAAGTGACTGTCCTTACCAGACACTTTGCATCGCGCCATCTGTTTGCCATGCTGAGATAGCTAATGGCATGTGGGCATAGTATTTTGTGCCAACTGTCCTCAGTGCTAAGGAATGGAACCAGGCACTTCTAATTGACTTGTATGGATATAGGTTCCAATCCTCATATATACCATGACTGGATTTAGTTTAATGGTAAAAATATATTATTTCCCTAAAGCTGTTTCCTCATTCAGAAAAAGCTGCCTGTAAGCTTCTAGGACTGAGCAAATATTGTTATATATGCTAAATGCATATGACACAGGAAAGTATAAACAGACCAGAACAGCAGTTCAATTGCTGACAAGCCTCATTTGACACGTGGTGCTCTTTAGTTTTGTTTATGTATTTGTTATTCTCTACCATTTCTTGTAAATTTTCTGTGGACTGTAAAAAGAAAGTCTGCAAACTGTAGAATTTAAAACATTTTATATTCTAATTGACCTGTAAATGCAATACAAGAGCACCACTGTAATAGCCTATGCTACCTCAAGTCCTTGGTTAATTTCTATAGAACTTCATAGTAACACGTAATTATTTAGTGAGTAATATGACCTTCCCATCATTTAGTCCTAGACTTGCTCTTGCTAACTGTCCAGAGTCAATTTACATAAGATTTGTTGGTGGGAGGTAAATGATATTAAGCTTTCTGCTTTCTGACTATACAGAGATCAGTACACGTAGACAGAGTTTACATGCATTTGGAGCATCATAAGTAGGCAGAGATGAGTTTAGTTTAAGTAAAAGTCATATTGTGTGATTTTTTTCCTCCAGTAGATTATGAAGAAATGGATGGAAGGAAAAAAATTTGTCAATATCTCTACTCATCATCCTCCTTTTAATTATAAGCAGCTGTGGTGACAATGCAAAGGGCTTGCACAGTGCTGTGGTAGTGATGTCTCCAGCCTCTTTTTGGAAAACACATTTAAAACTTTCTGACAATCTTAGTCATTTGTTTTCCCCATCTTTCTCTGTGACCGTATGGTATTCCAGCTACCTTCACCATCATCAGGGCTTACAAACTTACTGCAATCAGGGTTTTTTCTTACCTTTTGCATCAAAATAGCCAGCATCTTCCCTTTCTTTTACCATTTCCACTTTAAAAACTTTACTAACCATGTAATGTTCTTTAATTTAATCAAGAGCAAGTTATCAGGTGAGAAAACAACCATTTTTTGCAGTTCTTCTACCCAATTTGCCTTTGGTTATATAAGTAGTACTCACGGTTCTTTAAGACTATCAAATGTGCCAGAGCTAATATTTGCTTGAGTTTTTAATACCCAACTATGTTTTACTTTCTGACAATTAATATTTCATAGAATCTCTAGTCCACTTCTCTTAATGTGGCAGCTGGCAGAACATGGAACAAATCCTGTAGTCTTTTGTTCTGTCACTCTATTTTTATATATAGGGAAAAGAATTTCCTTAGTTCTGCTTTTACACATTTGTTTCAGTAGACAATATCTTGCACAAAACCAGCTGCAAAATTATTCTTGGCCACTGATACTTATGAATGTATGTTCATTACTGTGGAACAGAAAATTAAAACTGTAATACAATGGTCAGTGAAAAAATGCAGTTTTTCCAGAAAGATGTTTTTGTTTTATTTCAAACATGGAATATGTTTCCAAAATTATAATGTACATGCATTGTCAAATAGATCTTCCTGATGCTGCACCTCAGAAATTCTTGAAGTAGAAGAGAAGCCCTTTGACAAGTCCACTCATAGGTATGCCACGGCTGTTACCTTTCCACATGACAGCAGAAAACTTCCGTGGAAATGCTGGAAATGTATAATTCTTTCAATATATTCATGTATCATATTAAAATGGAGTTAAAAAGATACCAGCCCTCTATTAGCTTCTTATTATCATTACTTTAAATCCTGGACCTACATTTATGCAGGTGAACATTTTTATATTTGTAAAAATACCTCCTGAATTCAGTGAACCTAGTAATTTTTGAAGGGCTTAATATGAGATTAACATAACAAAGCATACAGTCCAGATCATCAGCTGAAAAATAGTAGATGAAGCAGTTTATAATCTGTCCCACTTGCTATCCCAAATTCTAAGCTTTGCAAAGTAGATTGGGCTATCAGAAATCCTTCTCTATTTCCTCATTCACTGGACGCATAACCCAGTGCTGCTGGTAATCATTCACTGTACCAGCTTCATCCTATGACTAATAGCAAAGAAAATAAAAATTCATCTGTCACCTATTCATTGAGCTGTTTTCCCCTGTGAGCTGATGCTTAGTTTTATTCTAGTAAAACTGGAAATTGTAAGCAAAGGAACTGAAGCATTGGGCCCAATATAATTCTGTACAAATCCATCTAATTCATAGCAGTTCAAACCAGCAGTTAAAAAAGTGGTTCAAACCAGTGGTTCAAAACAGAAGACTGTCATCAGTCTAGGATTTTATTTTATTTTCTTAGGTTTACCGGGGGTACAATTAAAAAAACCCTAAACATAGGAAACAAAAAAAATTCTCCATGTATTTATTACACATCAGGAAAATGCGGTCAGAGAGAGGAATGAGAATGTGTTGGAGCAACAGCTCTGCAGACACCAAAGTCAGTGAAGAAGGAGGGGGAGGAGGTGCTCCAGGCACTGGGGCAGAGATTCCCCTGCAACCCGTGGTGAAGCCCATGGTGAGGCAGGCTGTGCCCCTGCAGCCATGGAAGTTAATGGTGGAGCAGATACCCACCTGCAGCCTGTGGAGAGAGAATCCAACGCTGGAGCAGGTGGATGCACCCAAAGGAGGCTTGGTCCCCATGGAACGCTGTGACCCTGTGCTGGAGCAGGGTCCTGGCATGACCTGTGAACAGAGAGGAGCCCATGCTGGACCAGGTTTGCTGGCAGGACTTGTGACCCCATGAGGTACTAATGCTGGAGCACTCCATTCCCCAGACTGCACCCCAGGGAAGGGACCCACACTGGAGCAACAAATGAAGACCTGAAGCCCATGTGAAGGACCCATGATGGAGAGGTTCGTGGATAACTGTTTTCTGTGGGAGGGACGCCACGCTGGAAAAGGGGCAGAGTGTGAGGAGGCTCCCCCTGAGGAGGAAGGAGTGGCAGAGACAACATGCGATGAATTGACCGTCCCCCTGCACCGCTGGAGGGGAGGTGGTAGAGAACATCAGGAGTACAGTTGAGCCCAGGATGACAGAGGGGTGGGGGAAAGGTGATTTAAGAATTGGTTTTATTTCTCGTTATCCGACTCTGATTTGATTGGTAACAAATTAAACTAGTTTTCCCAAGTCGAGCCTGTTTTGCCTGTGACAGCAATTGCTGAGTGATCTCTCTCTGTTCTTACCTCAGCCCACGAGTCTGTCGTTACGTTTTCTCCCCCCTGTCCAGCTGAGGAGGTGAGTGAC
The DNA here is from genome assembly GCF_015220075.1 of Falco rusticolus. Lineage (NCBI taxonomy): Eukaryota > Metazoa > Chordata > Aves > Falconiformes > Falconidae > Falco > Falco rusticolus. Next base: position 87,462,755 of record NC_051189.1, read on the forward strand.
AGAGCAGCTTTGTTGGGCACCTGGCATCCAGCCAGGGTCAACCCACCACAGTTCTTTTAAAAGGACTGTCATGGTTCAACCCCAGCTGGCAACTAAGCCCCACACAGATCCTCACTCACTCCCACCCCAGTGGGATGTGGGACAGAATTGGAAGACTAAGAGAAAACTCAGCTGAGGTAAAGACAGCTTAATAGGTAAAGCAAAAGCTGAGCACGCAAGAAAAGCAAGGAATTCATTCACCACTTCCCATGGGCAGGCAGGCGTTCAGCCATCCCCAGGAAAGCAGGGCTCCACCACATGTAATGGTTACTCAGGAAGACAAACACCGTCACTCTGAATATTGTCCCCCCATTACTCTCTCCTCCAAGCAATACACTGAGCATGACATCATATGGTATGGAATACGCCTTTGGTCAGTTGGGGTCAGCTGTCTCAGCTGTGTCCCCTCCCAGCTTCGTGTGCACTCCCAGACTGCTTGTTGGTGGAGTGGGGTGAGAAGCAGAGAAGCCTGTGTAAGCCCTGCTCAGAAATAGCAAAAACATCCCTGTATCATCAAAACAGTTTTCAGCACAAATCCAAACTCTAGCCCCTACTAGCTACTATGAAGAAAATTAACTGTATCCCGGCCAAACCCAGTACAATTTTCCTTTGAAAACTTGCTATTAGTGAAATCAGAGTAATCTGAAAGGTTTCAGTTGTGAAATAGCCATGTTGCATTTTATCCAAGTGTCCTTTTACTCTCCAATATTTATTCATTCTATCAGAATATAATTCGCAATCTTGTATAATGTTGTGATTATATTTATAAACTTACACTCACCTTTTTTTTTTCCTTTTTTTTTAAGTATCTGTAAAGTATCTGTAGATATTTTTGTTTCTGGTCATATGAAGCTGTCTGTAATTTGCCAAGACTAACCTTTGGAGCAAAGCAAGGTACCATAACCATGTACATCCATTTTATACTTTGATATGTCAGAATTCAAATATATCCTCTATCAGTGAATACTTCACTTTCAGCTAGGGATGTTTTCTGAAATAAGAATGGGAGAAAAATCCAAAAAGTTGTAGTAAGTATATATATATATATATATATATATGCCATCATAACACTAATATACAGAAAGCCACAATGTTGCCACATTTTCATAATCACAGTACAACTTGTTTAATGCTGTCTTGAGCTCACTTTTTGGAACTTTACGAAATCTTTTTCAAACTATTCTGATGTTCCTTTCTGTCTCTGCTACTATTTTTTTTGAGCAGCTGAGGAGTGTTTTAATTTTCACAGTTATTTCTAAAGATAAAATCCCAAGCTTCACCTCCCATATAACTTTATTTGGAAAAATGAATTGAGCCACCTAACAAAAATAGGGACCATATATTTTCTAAGGAGTCCAACAAGCATCAGTTCTTAGCCCTCTCAACTAACTTGTTTCAACTCTCAAGTAGATATGTTTTTAAGTGTTACTGTTACTATTTTTATTATTATCCTGTAGACAGGATAGATCAGAAGTCTTAGCATACTAAGTGCATAGGCACTAGTTTTATTCTAGTGACTTTCAAAATACACACTCGCAGAAATCTTTAATGAGTGCTTCCACTTTGACAAAAATCTCCATTTATTCCTACAGTTCAAAAATAATAGCTAGCAAGGACAGGGGAAGGAACTCTAAAAAGCAGCAAATCACATAATAAGAAATTTAAAGGAAACCTGGGAAAGTGGGGATTAAGGTGGGAAAGAACATATTTTAGAATATCTAGAGGCAACCATCAAAACTGGCACTGTAAAACTGAGATGCTTTGCACAGACTTTCATAATACAAACATCACACACTGAATTTAATGTGTGCTGAAAAACTAATATGTCTCACGGAGTCATAATGTAATAAAAGGCTAGCCTATTGAATCATGTGTTATTTATTGTTCTCTGAGAAAGCAGAAGGAATAGTTTGTATTACCTCCCTAATGTATTTTTTCAATAACTCTATAATGTACTACAATGAGAATTTTTAACTTTGAAGTCGCTCTAATTTTAAATTTGTATCAAACCTTTAGCAGAAGCTTACCTTGCTTCTAGAGCCTGCTCTAACCATAGGTGAAGGCATTGAGAGCATATAGCAGCTGCAACAGGAATGCAGTCACATACAAGCCCTCATCAAGTCTAGTTACTTGTGGATCAGAGTTCCTGTTCAGTTGATCCCACTTTTCCCCAACGCCTTCCAAGATGTGAAATAATAATGATTAAGCCATACTGCTGGCCCAAGGAGTAAAGAGAAGTAAAAGGAACGGAAGCATTCACTCTCATTCCCGGGTCCCTTTCCTCTTTTGCCAAAATATCCATGGTCAGGGACAACGTAAGTGACTGCACTTCTCCTGCTCGTTTTTGTGGACACTAACGCTATAATAGGAGCCCCTCACAAACATGTGAAGATATGGCTTTGGTTTTGTAAATTTCTTTGGCATACTTGCAAAATCAGATGTTCATATTTCATACAATTGGTATATCATTGAAATGTGACCTTTAAGGCACTTTTTAGTCCTTCATCTATTCCCCTACTCAGAGACATTTTGTCTGCTTTTTCAATCTTCCAGTGAACAGAATTCTTGATTCCTCACATGCCAGCACTAATTCTAATATTGCAAGATATTTTTATGGTGAATATTTATCAATCTGATTTGCAATCATTATAATATTCAAATAAGCTTATGCTTACATAAATATTCTCACAGATCCACATATTTAGTATGTAAGATATTGTACATAAAAATAGGTATGTTTAAAAAATATGTGGGAGCATGAATTTTCTCCATTTTTCTCCTCCCACCCTTGCCACTGTAAATTGCTTTCAGCTCTTATATTCTGCAGGTCAGACTCAAGACAAATGACGTTTAGCAAGATGTAGCAGGTTTGCTAAAAGTTTGCAGATTTACCAATTTTGTAACTTTATAATTCAAATCTGAATTATATTAAAAACATAGTTGCCTATTTCTAATATTTTTATTTCTTTCCTTCCATTTTATTTCTGCTTCAGTGTTAGAACAGAAATACATGTTACACAAAACACTAGCCTGAATCCTCTTACTTCCCTTGCTAAAATTGTGGTAAATAATCAATTTATTCCAAACATTTAAATGAAATCCTAAATCCAAATTGAAGCATAGCTGCTTTTTTTTACTGAAAAATGCAGTCTCAAATGTTCACAGAAGGGCATAATTTATCTTAATGATGGCATATTTGATGCATTCCTGTACAGCATGCAGGGGGCAGCATTCCCACTGCTAGCTGATATGTAACTTCAGAGTCACAGGGAATGCAGACCTTGAAAGCCAGAGAACAGACAGATAACAGGACAGGAAATATTTCACAGGTCAGTGTCAATAAACTGACACTGGCCTGTGGTTTGAATTGCATATCTCCAGGTAGAATCATAATAAAGAGCACATAAAACTTTTCCTTTTTTATCGAGCACACAAAAGGGAAAAAATGTCAGTAAGATGGATTAAGTGAATAACTGTCTTTTAATTATATTTTTTTTACCAAAGGTAGAGACGCTATTTAGGAAAAAAATGTGCAACTACAGCGCATGGAAGAGGGAAGAGAAGAATAAGATATATCCAGCTGGCATAAATGAACATAAATGAAATTAAGTTGCCTGAACAGCAGGAAATACAATTTGTGCCAGAAACTGTCAGACTGATCTCATCCATCTCTCAAACAAGGCTATCAATCACTGTCTCATCCCTGTCTTCAGCATGGTTTTTCTTACCTCCAGCTGGCTGTACTTCAGCAGTGGAGTCATGTTAACTGAAATTCATTGTTTCACTTTGTTAATCTTTTATTCTTCAGAATTTCAACTATTTCTACCATCCCTGGAAAGGTATTATTCTGCTTATATAATTGAGCAATAAGCAGAACATGGGCAGGAATGGAGGCTGCAGTGCTTAATGAACACAGCTGTGGACTGACATTCATGAAATCTGGATTTTATTCCTACCTCTGCAGTCACCATTGAAAATCTATCCTTCGTGTGCCTAACTTTCCTCCATCTGCAAGATCGCCACTTACATGCTGAAGCCTTCTTTATTGTTTATGACTTTCTCTCTTGCGATCCATATATTTCACATGTATTCATACATGTCATACTTAACAATGGTCAAAGGTTTAATTTTCCATGCCATGTATTTTAGGTTTTTGAAATCTGGAAAGAGGCAAAGGATATTTCGTTAGAGAAAAGATGAAGTGTTTAATTACTGTGTGTGTGCATACAATATGCAATTGTATGACTGTCTTCTGTCCAGGGTCTTAAATTATAAGAATAGAATACAGGAGTTAGCATCGGGGGCACCGACAGCTTTCTGCTCCGTGAAGGAAGGCAAATGGGGAGCCAGCAGTGACAGCAAGGCAGGCAGGGCAGTGGCCTCACTGGCAAGAAAACAGCACCAAAGCACCCAGACAAGAGTGGCGCAGGGCAGTGAGCAGGTCTGCTAACTGGGCAGGGTTTGCCAGGCAAATGCACAGTGATGATGTAGATCTGCAGTGAAGCTGCAGGCGAGCGCCCTGGTCAGAGCAGCGAGGGACATGGCAAGCAGAGGCATGGATGCAGTGTAGGTCAGGCAGGGACCACGGCAGAGCAGTTCAGGGTACACACAGCTCCCGAGTGAGAGGGGGCCAGCCCCTGCCAGGGCTTCTCAAACAGCATCAAGGCCAAATAGCTGCCTCACAGCTGGCTTTGAGCCCTCGCTGCCAAGTCTCCAGGATTGTGGCAGAATTCACTTAGGGCTTGGACAGTTAGTGGGCAACTAATGCAGTTACAGCCTACTTGAATTTGTCTCTGGCATATATTTAGTTGAATAGGTATGCGATAAATTGTATTGAACAGTGTACACTGAAGTAACTGGTACAACCTGTGCATAGTGAGTTTTAGATACACGTTACTCAAGCTACTACTAAAAAGAACAGCAGACTGAAATCTCTTTTTCTGTTTCAAATACTCTTACAGCTGCTTAATTTTCACAGAGTTCTTTGTGAGAAAATTCACAAACACTAAGATCTTCAAGATATTTCTTCATCAGATATGCTTTTCAGAAAAATATTTATTGATTCACAACCAATAATGACTCAACCCCAGAAGCCATTAGTAAATCAATTCAGGAAGATTACCTTTGACTTTAATAGTAATTCCATGCATGAATGGTCTAAATGATCAGTTTGGCAAGATACTATGTTTGCTTACCATTTAAAAATTCCTACACGACTAACAGCTACGATCTATGAAATAGCTCCAGAAGCTTTCTGCCACTATGCCTAATACTTTAGTATCTCTGATTAGACCAAATGAATTTCTGAATTCTAAATTGCTATGCATTTTGCTATGACTTAGACCTTTCAAAGCAAATGACCTTAAATCCAGGGCATGGATGATATTGACAAATCATTTTTCAAATTGGTAGATTTTCTTCAAACTGCACTTCATCAGAAATCCAGGACAGCAGGACATGGATAACAGCAGTGCTGTGAAAAAAACATATTGCTTATAGAGAGCACTTTCACTATGCTTTCTTAGGTGAAAACATTTAAGCTGAGGTAGGAATACTGTGAAACTATCTGTTTTGTATACATAGTGACCACTTCCAAATACAATTTTATCATCACTACAGTGTCAGTAACCCCATTTTGGAAAGCTGGAATTGCCCACTAGGGTTTTCTTTCAGTTCTCAGATATCAGAACAATGACACCACAGCAACATATATCAAGGAGAATAGTACAACTAAGTGTATCTTGCAGACTGATACAAATTAATGAATAAAGAAATACTCAATATTATTGATGGGATGTCTCAAACCAAGAGTATGGAAGCTGTTCTTCTTTGATGTCAGTAGCTTATGATGACTATTGACTTACCTTTTTGATTTAAGGAAGACTACACCAAAAATGTGTTTTTCAGGACTTTCTTAGTATTTCATCAAAAGTAAAGTAGATTATACATCATACTTATTTGGAACAGTACAGTAAGGCACAAATGCTGAACAGAAAGTCGGTGAAAATGTGCATTGTTGTTAAAACAGCTAACATCTGTAATGACCCATCAGATTTCCACTATGATTTGGGAAAAGCATGCTATATATTTATCTGTTTTATGGAACTCTAATTAAGATATCATCAATTATGAACAGACAGCAGATATAAAAAATACACCCTATTGTCTCCTCACCTGGTCTGTGCCCTGTCAAATCTGCAGAGGAAGTGGGCAGTCTCTAACACAGAATTTAAACTTATGGCAGGAACAAAACACATTAAATAAATGTTAAATATGTGTTTAATGGCTGAGGGTACATTGAAGGATCACATTAGTATCATGTATTTGGTATGGTTTCTTGTGGGGGAAGAGGATATTTTTCACTAGTTTGAACAACTGTGAAAAAAAGCATGAGCAATGGTTTCACCTACATTGTTTTTTAGATAAAACATATCACATAAATGTAAGCTGGTGTTTTTATGGTCATATGAGATAGCGGAAGTAGATTTATTCTCAGTATATGCATTTCTGCATACCCAGTGATTTCACAAATGCTGCCAGATAGTCTTAGTTTTACAGCTTTTGCCTATTAAATTTACTTCCTTGTATGCAGGAGACAAGCAAGAAATATTTATTTGTGATTGTGAAGAAGCTTTAACACTTTGATACAGGTACAGTAGCCTAATGTAACCAAGGCATGCATATTTGTTTAGATGCAAATTATCATGTTTTTTCTATTGCAAGTAAACGACATGATTTTCAAAGGTATCAACCAATCTTATACAATAATGTATCTTTAAAGATGTTCATGGCTCCTGCAAAATACAGCTAACTCACATTTTGTGCTTTTTCCTGTACTTTATGTTTTAACCACAATCTTAATTTGGTCATGATAAAATGGTAACATGTTAATGTTACTGTTCCTTTTTTAATTTTTTTCTCACCTAAGAATGAGACAGTTTGTTGTTTCCCCCTTAAGGACTACACTGTTTTCTGCATGAGGAATCTAAGTGACAACTCAAATGACAGTGTTACTATACCAATGAAATACAAAGAATAAAAATATATATATATATAAAAAATGTACCAAGAGATCATCAATTGTGAAGATCTTAATCCTTATGCAGTGTAAAACCTCACTGAGTCACACATATTACAGCAACTTAAGTGACTGGGTTGTTGCATTTCTTAAGAGGCACGTGATGTTAGAGTAAGCATGTAAAACAATTTTCCCTGACAAAACAGAAATATTGCAACCCATTCTTAAAGCAAAAGAAAATATTTAAGTGTCTCAAATTTCTTCTCTTATTAATATATGAGAACACATAGCTTGAATTTAAGCCAAGATAACAGACTGTTGGTCTGAACTTAACTTATTCAAAAAAGGGGCTTTACAATGACACATTTTCACACTGTGATCCCTCTTGCCTGTAAAAGTTGATGAAGCCTAATCCCCAAAATAACAAAGTCAGTGTGAGTCCTTCCATTGTATTACTCACAGATTATTCTCTGCTAAAAGTACATTATTTTTCCTTTGTGTTTCTTTTCGCCATGTACTTAGGCATACATCTAAATGTAAGCACCAGCTGTTTCACAGAGCATACATAAATGTAAGCATGAACAGTCCCACAAACATCAATGGCATGCCCTTAATGAACTGGAGTCTGAGGGAATCCATGCGTGTCAAATTTATAACCTACTTTTTGGCAAAACAATTTCATGAGATAGTTCCTATGATGGATGGTATACTACAAATACAATTTCTATGCAAAGTAACATGAATATTTAAAATACATTATCATAAGCTTCTGTTTGGAAGTTCTCAAATAATGCGCCTGTGTACCATACATCTATTACTTTTACATGTATCTAAGTTTGGTCCACAACATCCACTTCTTTTTCTAACAGCTTCAAAATCAAATTTTTAGAATATCATACATGTTAAATGAATGGGACCACCAGAATTTTCCACAGAGTCATGGAAAAAGCCATTCAACTGTCCTGCAGAAATTTACAGTATAGAAAAGAAAGCAATTTAACAGAGTAACAAAGAAATTAACATGGTACATCAGCTACTCATCAATCCGTTTGGTTGTTGGGTTGTTTACTCGGTTATGCACTTAACTGATCGCTTGCCCATACCATACAAATATCTTTTATATTCCTTGAGACTTACAACCCTGCCCTAGATTAAAGAAGATAAAAAGAGACTAGAAATACCATGATATATTTTTATGTTCTGTCCATTCACATTTATTTCTTCTTCTTTTATGGCTTTATAATCTTCCCATCTCTTTCAGGTTTCCTTGCCAAAGTCTGAAGGCAGATTTACCACATAAGCCTGAGAACCTCTTTGCGCTTTACTCAGCAGCATTGCCTACTCTGGTGAGTGGTCAAATGAAGTTTGCATTCTCCAGATCTGTTTCTTTAAAGAGACATGCCATTGCTGCTTTGATAATGTTTTTCTGCTCTTTCCAAGTCCCATTGATTTATTTTTTTAAAATCCCAAGACATTAGGTGTCTAACAAAATGTTTACTCAAATGATGACACAGTTTGTCCTATTAGTGTGTAAAGAGATTATAAAACCATTCATAGTTCTCCCTAAGGACGACAGGACTTACTGTTAATGTCTTAATTATCAACAAGAATAATACAATTAACAGCCCATCATGCTTCTTTCTGCTTACGGATAAATCAGGTCTGTATGGCTTCATCTTTCTACTTACTGATTTAGTTATAACAAAGTAGTCCTCAGTGAACTGTAGTGCTGTTGAATATCTCCCTATAGATGCAACATAGCCTTGTTATATACTCCATCCAAAGCATTATGCAATCTTTGACAAAAATCAAAGCTATGATGTTTCTTCAAAATCAACGTGTTACTAAAACCAGCCAATTGTTACACTTGGGTGTCATCAGCACAGCTTGTGCAATGCACTAACACAGCTAATGAATTTCAGTGTTCGTAAGCCCTTCAGTTTGGATGGGGTGTTGTTTTTTTTTTAAGTTTAGAGGATTTTTGCTACCTGTAGATTTCAATAGTTCCTACCTGCAGTGTGAAATAACTTTTTAAAAAATTTTAGAAAGTTTAATCTAGTAAAAGTAAAAAAAAAATAAAAAATATATATATCCTCTTCGTGAAGCTTCTTAAACTTCAGGTTGAAAGCTTGCAAGCCAATAGCAAGTGACCTTGTAGTCCCAGAAAACACTTTCCTCAATTCTTCATTCACATCTGTGTATAACTGAAGTGCACACCTATGGTTCCCTTTTACTTATTTCAAAAGCTTACTAAGAACTTGTAATTAGTCCCTAATAAGCTTTCTTGTTACAGCTAGAAAGGCTTGAAAGGATTGAAAGGAGGTGCTCTTCTCCCAACCCCTCAAAGTGCAGGTGTAACAGATAAATGCTGCCAAATTCCCAGGCACCATGAAATGCTGCTCATTGCTACTAGCCTGGCTGCGGTGTTGATTCCCAGCACTGATCTCTCTTGTGTTAAGCCAAAACACTGATATAGTTTGTCATGGTATGATATAAAACAATATAAAAAAAGAAGCTAAAAATGTCTATATAGAGATGACAGTTTGTTTAGCTGAGTTGGTGGCAAAGTTCTAACATTTTACTGAAGACATTAGGGTTTTAATTACACTTTCTCAAGCAACAGTCTATAAAAGACCCCAATAATATAAGAGGAAAACCAGAGGAATCCTGTGTCAGAACTTTACAAAATATTAAAATCTTTCCATTTTTAGAGAAGAGATGATCCCCTCTGACCAGAGGTTCAGTAGCTACAGAAAGGTACAGTTAAATATGACATTTTTAACATAAATTAATTTTCTGCAGTACAGATATTAACTGGAGCTCTGTAAGTGAAAGTATTCAAAGCCCTTTGAGAATATGTAGGGGAATACCTTCATAAATCCGTTCTCCATTTCATTAATCCCATCATAAGCCATCAGTTAAGCCTGCACTGAACAATCACAGCAAATGTCTAAATCCTGTGAAACTTGCCCACTTTCCAATAGAAAACAGCTGAATAAAGTCTTGCTTCATGATAATTCATAAAAGAAAATATCAAATAAATAATTAAAATATAATTCCCTCCAGTTAATTCCAAATAGTTTTCCCATCTCAAAACTGAACTCTTTTTCTCACCATCATACTGATATTTTGGTTTTGGGATGTCCTGTTTTTAAGGACTAAGCTGCTGATATCTGGAAATATTTACCCTGCTTGTATTCTTCTTCTTCTTCTTCTTCTTCTTCTTCTTCTTCTTCTTCTTCTTCTTCTTCTTCTTCTTCTTGATGATGATGATGATGATGTTATTGTAAACAGTATGTTTTTTTTAAAGTAAATTGCATTATTTTAGTACTTAGTTGAATTAGGAATTGACAAAATATATTAGATTCTCAACATTTGAACTCTCTGGTCAGTTGTGACTGCCACCCATGTCAAGTATTATTGGTCCTTCTGTTTCATTCAGAATAGGGCTTGAAGAAACTTACAGTTTGAAAATACATGGAAGCAACAATACTGAATGGACTATGAGATCCACAACAATCTGGATATATGTTTTAGAAAAATCTATACTCCTCAAATTTAATAAGGGCATTGATTTAACATGACATGGTATCAATAAAACCTCAAACAGTAACAGAAAGCTTCAAACCCTCACTTTCTAGAAATGATTAGTCATTAATACAAACATAAATTATAAATTATAGAGGATTTAATATTTTCCTTATCTTTTCTCAATATTAGTGTGTACATGAAATTTTGTGATTGAATAATTTAATTGTATTTTAATGAAGACAAAAAAGTTTCATGTTTTGGACAACATTAGTATTGTTATTTGTTCCTGCACTAAGAGTTCAGAGAGGTGTTTTCATTCTTCTGTTTCCTCACTCTGTCAGGAGGACGTCATCCTACGATCCTATGTACAGGACTACCTTAATGTATGTTGTGCCCATGTTTAAATTTTCCTGTGCATGGAGTTTGTTGTGCACATATGTAATTGCCTAGTTACAGCCTCAAAAGATGTGAATGCCAATGGGACTGATTTTCTTCATTGTTCAAGATTTAACCACAAATGCAATGAATCTAGTTGTCATTTCAAGTAGATATTGTGCAGATTTGTTGCTGTAGTCTTTTGCTTCTAGTGAAAATATTTCTGAGCCAAAGCCTACGGATAGGTATAAAAATACAAATTGAAATTTAACAAGAAAACTTTCTCTAAACTTGTATTTTTTCATCCGTTAAAATGCAGCTGGGTACCCTATAGTACACAAACACAGAAAGGAAACCCAACAAGGTTGCAGAAGCATGGAATTGTTTGACAATGTCACAATTAAGATTTTTCATCATTATTTATATGTACATCTTTGTCCATCCTCCTTTTATGAGTCACAGTTCTGCATCATCTGTGAAATACTTCTTTACAACATATCCATATTTGGCTTATCTTCACTAGCTTCATCTGCTGTTTCCACCCATCACAGACTGCCTGTGCACCTCTTTTTCTCTACCAATGTGAGATTGCACCTCTTCAGTCTCTTCATCATTCATATTTAAGATCGTCTCTTCTCTTAGTCAAGCACCACTGAAGGAAAGACCAAGAACAAAGAAAATTCTCCGGTTTCCTACTTCATTACCATTGTGGTCACTTCCATATCCCATTCTACTCTTAATTTTGTGAGAAGAGCAGCTGCTATGCAAACTTTGCTTTGTTCCCATTTTTAGAGGTGGGTTATACTCAGGCATATGCCTGTACAAGGTATCTATAAGAGCTACACTGAGTACACAAGACACTACTGGGCATATGCAAAATGAAGTTTTCGGAGGTAGCAACTTCAGTACAAATTTTGTAGCATAGCAGAATTCACCCTTTACTTCCAAACGAGATAGCTTGCTGATTTTCATGTCCATGCCACAAAGTATGCATTTTTTTAAAAAATGGAACAGAATATTCTTGGTCTTCTTTCAGATGAAAAAAAAAGTGATTTCCTTAAAATAATTAGAAGCAACTTTTTTGATCATTTTGCTGAAACTTCCCAAAAAGTTAGCCTGAGGAAGAAAACCAGCCTTCAGATTCCTCCCAATTAAATTTTGGCAGTCTTGTAAACAGCTCATAAACAACTGAAACACTTTTCTAATAAAGCAGTCTTGTTTTCTCTTGCTTATAGGCAATCACTATAATTTTAATTAGATATATATGTGTATGATTTAAATATAAAGTACGTTGTATGTATATGGTTTTTAAAACAAGACTAAGCGATCCTGTAATATATAAAGAACATCAGTTTTCCTTTGATCTTTCTTTATAGTTGAGTTCCTTTAAACCCTGTATCTTAATAACTTTAGTCTTACCAATTACATAACACTTTACATCTTCAAAACACCATACAGAAAATGGTATTTTTTCTTCTATGACCTAAGAGCCAAGTCTGAAGTCATCTAGTCTTTGATCAAAGACAATAGAAATAAAATTATTAAAAGAGTTACCATCAGTATCACCACTGAAGCTGTAAGCCAGATTCTGCCACAAGTTCTGGGTGTGTAAATCAGCTCTGAAAACAGAATAGTTGCTCCTAGTGCCTTCAGAAGGAAAAACTGCTTCAAGCTGTCAAGGTGTATGTTTTTGACTGGAGAGAGGGAAAAAATTAACTTCAACTATTTTAGTATTTGCAAACCTTATTAGTACATGGATGAATATGCATTCATTTCCTATACCTTAGTCTAATGTGTGAAAATATCTAATAAAATAAAGATTATATCATCGTATAGAAGAGGAGGCAAGCTCCTAAGAAATTAAAAATGCAAGTTTAATGACATGCAAAGACCACAGATTAAAATAACACAGTTAAAAAAGAAGAAATATCTTATTTTAATATAATTGATTCACACTTCTGGTGGGTTGAACCTGCCTGGCTGGATGCCAGGTGCCCAACAAAGCTGCTCTGTCACTCACCTCCTCAGCTGGACAGGGGGGAGAAAATGTAACGACAGGCTCGTGGGCTGAGGTAAGAACAGAGAGAGATCACTCAGCAATTGCCGTCACAGGCAAAACAGGCTCGACTTGGGAAAACTAGTTTAATTTGTTACCAATCAAATCAGAGTTGGATAACGAGAAATAAAACCAATTCTTAAATCACCTTTCCCCCACCCCTCTGTCATCCTGGGCTCAACTGTACTCCTGATGTTCTCTACCACCTCCCCTCCAGCGGTGCAGGGGGACGGTCAATTCATCGCATGTTGTCTCTGCCACTCCTTCCTCCTCAGGGGGAGCCTCCTCACACTCTGCCCCTTTTCCAGTGTGGGGTCCCTCCCATGGAAGAACTCTCCAACAGTTCTTCATGTACTGCTCCATCATGTGTGCCTTCCATGGGGTGACAAGTCCTGCCAGCAAACCTGGTCCAGCATGAGCTCCTCTCTGTCCACAGGTCATGCCAGGAACCTGCTCCAGCATGGGTTTCCCACAGGGTCACAGCCTCCTTTGGGTGCACCCACCTGCTCCAGCATCGGATCCTCTCTCCACAGGCTGCAGGTGGGTATCTGCTCCACCATTAACTTCCATGGCTGCAGAGGGACAGCCTGCCTCACCATGGGCTTCACCACGGGTTGCAGGGGAATTTCTGCTCCAGTGCCTGGAGCACCTCCTCCCCCTCTTTCTTCACTGTCCTTGATGTCTGCAGAGCTGTTTCTCTCACATGTTCTCACTCCTCTCTCTGGCTGCAGTTGCACAGGTCCATATCCCTCCCCATCCCCAATATTTTTGTCCCAGGGGCACTACTAGTATCGCTGATGTGCTCAGCCTTGGGCAGTGGTGGGTCCATCATTGAGCCAGCTAGTATTGGCTCCATCAGACATAGGGGAAGCTTCTAACAGCTTCTTACTGAAGCTGGGTCCCCTATAGTCACCCCGCTACCAAAACCTTGCCATGCAAGCCTAATACAACCCTATGTTCTTTACTACCTAAATGAGAAAAAATAAAACCACACTTTAGCAAAGTGTGTGGGTTTTTTTAGCTATCTGCCAACATTTTCCATTTTACATGTTGGAAATGGATCTAGGCTAATTGAGCACGAAAAATACTCGTATTCTCTCACCAAAGCCCTTGGTGTCTTCAATAAATAGTAACAACTCTCTTGGAAATATATTGATCTGTGTTCTGAAGCTTATTGTAAATCCTTTGCAAAAGTTAATGTCAAGTCATTTTCTCTGTTTATTATTTACTTCTAATAACATTGACATACCCATTAGGTGCTGACAATTGTGCAGGTTTTCAGATGAGAAATCTTGGCCCTTTCTCATTGTAGAAAAAGGTTACAAGACCCCTTTAATGAGATTCATTTGATTTCTAATTACTAACAAATGCAGAAATCAAGTACATTTGACAAAAAAGAAATAAAGTCATTAACTCAGTCATCAGTACATTAAAAAAAGCTAGCTGAAGTCTTGAAAAATCAAACAATGTGGAAACAGAATACAAGATAGACTTAAGTTTTTGGAAGAACTCCATTAGAGAGAAACACTTTTAATACAAGACTGAGTAAGGAGGCAAGAAAATAGAATAATTCTGTCTAGTTATTGATCTTTAAGAGTTGGTATTATATTCTAATAAAATGCAGGCCGATTTTACAAGGCATCCCAAGGTATCCCTTCTAAAATTTTAATAGTTTTTGGGAATAATTTGTGAATTAAAGTGCTGATTCCTAGGAGAAAGGAAAGAGAATGTGATCTCAGCTAAAAAAAAATCAGTTACTCTGTCTCTTGTTTTTGCTAACTCAAAGACACTCACGCTTAAAGCTTAGTTCTGAGGCTTTGATCCTATCTCTCTCTTTTTTTTTTTTTTTTTTGTCAAGCAGCAAGTATTTTTTACTTTGTCTGAGGGATTAAAGTAAAAAAAAATCACTCCTTTCTCACCTCATTTGTTTTAGAATGGAATCATAGAAGACATTACTAAATTTTGAAACTTTTCATAAAGACAAGAGTGAATCCAATAAAAAATGGATGAGCAGAATTACTTGTGAGATTAGTCCCAGTGAAGGCAACAGCAAAAATCACCTAAACACTATGGTTCAATGCATAGCTGCACTCACACCAATAAATAAGAACTGGACACAAAGTAAACAAAGATTTAGATGCGTAACTACCCTTTGAAAATAAACTTTGAAACAAATAAGAGGTAGAATTAGATTTAAAGGGCACATTGATGCCCATGTTTCCTTTTAGAAAGAGAAAAAATAAAAGAAAAATATCTAATATGTGTTGGATTTTGATTTAACAGTTCCTCTGGGTCCAGGCTTGTTCATTATACCAGGAAGACAGGTTTTCAAGATTCTTTTTCATATATCCCCACACTGATACCTGGTAGGTATGATTTTAAGCCCTGTATCATGGACAGCACTAGTACTAACAGCATAGTTCTAGAAAATTAATTTTTAATCTGCAGTAGAAATATATTGAAAATTTACAATATTGGTGCAGGTTTTCTTTTTTTGTTTTGCTAGTGACATCAATAAGAAATTTTATATATATATATATATGTATATTGTATAAGTTTTAAATTAGATGTTGAAAACAGAATCTGGAAATACAGTTTTAAATATAAAGTTAAACTGAAAGGCATGTAATGTTCTTCCACTTGTATAACTTACTGGTAGTTAACAGTTAATATACAGTAATTTTTAAAGTTAGTTTAAATACTTATCTTAGTCATTTATTTTAAAATATGAACATAAAAGATCTTTTACTTGTTGTACCATACTACAATTCTCTCACAAATATGCAGAAAACTATGGAATAAAAAATTGCAATCTTATTATCCTTACATATTCATACACTAAATACTATCAAAGCAATAATATGGCTCACCAAGGTCCACAGTGCACACACATGACTTCATCAACCCTTAGTGAGCCATAAAGACCCAAAAATAACAATGCAAATCAGTCTTCCACATACACAATACACAGTGAGACAGTAATATTACAGGAACAGTTTTGTCTGCATACAGAAATAGTTTCAGATAATGAAAGTGTCACTATATGATATTGCAGGGGACCCCTCTACACGCTCCACCAGGTGGAATTCAGAAGAACTTAACGATCCATTGTTGCTCTCGGTAGATTTCAAAATGCAAATTGACTTATTATGTTTCTTTAAGGCAGCCAGAAAAAAATAGCAGTAATACAATTGCTATCTCATGAGATGCTTATTTTTTTACTCAACTGGAGGCAAAGCACATAGTCATGCATATAAGCAAATGTCTCTTAATCCTACAAAAAAAGTAAACCGTTATGCATTTTGCTTCATAATTCTTATTTTATGGATTCACAAAAATAGCAATAATATTTCAGGAAAATTTCACCAAAGTCAGAAAATAAATTAGGTTGGTTAGCCATACCAGGAATAATCTATCCCAGAAAAAATCTACAATTTTTTATTGCAGTCAATATAATGGGACTTACGTGGTTCACATGGATTTGTCTTTTATTTTTTACGCCCAAAACAAAAGTTCCGTTATAAGGAACATAAGGGTATGTATGTCTAGCAAGCTACCCAGGTCATTTAGAAAGCCAGTGACATAGTAACTGCTTGCTGGGGAAAAATAAAGATGATCAAAGTTACTGTCCTTGAAGAACTGGGACAGTTATTACTTGATCTGGGGGAAGAAGGAATAATTTAAATGGATACTGCAAACTGTACTGCAGCCTCTGTCAGGTCTTTTTTCTTCTTTGTCACTGATATCTAATCTTCTTTGCTTCTGAATATTCTGGTTTCAAAAGAAAGTAACAGTTTCTGGCCTAAACTTCTTCCATGGTGTGCAGCTGGGAAATCTTTAGCTCAGTATCATTTATTTTGGGTCATTGCTGCTCAAAGGTAGAGGAATATACAGGAATGTGAAGCTGAAATTTAAAAAGTTGTTTGAAGAAATAGGGTGTTGGGGCTTTGTTTGGTCCAAGTTTTCACACTTGGGTACTGCTCCAAAACTCCTTCATAAAATTTCTTTGCAACTCTCAACATAAAAAAAATGTATTTCTCAACTGGCTTTTCTGCTAAGGGTGGCTTAATCTCCCAATCATGTTTCATTTTAGCTGTTAGAGAGAGGTCCCAACTGAAATCTTTCTATTTAGAGGATTATGCATATCCAGCAGAACAGTCATGTGCCTTGGCTGTAGAAAAAGTAGATTATGGTTTGGATAACAGTAGACTATTGTCCAAATGCCAAACGTCACTACTTCTGTTTCTAGTAGCCACCCTAAAACAATCTTTGAGGTTGCAGCCCAGTTCCTGCCTACCTACTGCTGCCTGCATTCTTTCAGTTCTGCATCATTGTGCCATTTGGGCTGACAGAGAGCAAAACATTTTCTGAGGTAGAATGATCTTGACATCCAGGGCAGATACAGGTCACAAAATATATTCTATCTTTAACAGCAATGAAAAATAATGGATAAAGAAGAAACTCTCTTTTCCACTTCACTCAATGTTTTCTCTGTCACGGAACTCAAATGTGAGTTGGTTTTTTCTTCCATTTCTAGCTTCTAATGTTCCAAACACCATATCTATTTCAGAGTTCACTTAAACCAGTAACAAAATAACGTAGTACATCTTTTGGAAAGTTCTACTAGTGCTCAACTAATACCCTGGTAGATATTTTGTCTATAATTGCCTATAAGGGCAATCTGGTAGCTAAGGGTAAAGTAATAATGCAGTTTCTAAACACCTCAATTTATAACCTTTTCTTGAAGCAGGAATGTAACCTATTAACTGTCTCATTACATTGTGCACATATATCTTTATATTTTATTTTAAAACATCAGATAGATAGATAGATAGATAGATAGATAGATAGATAGATAGATAGATAGATAAAAATGTATGTTTCACAGGAGCTGACTTTCAAGATTTGGGGTGCCCAAATCTGTTTTTAACCCATTTTTTGTCATTGCTTTTGTTTTCCACGTAGTTCACACATATAAACAACTACATCAAAGGTTGCCGTTAGTATGAATAGTGCTTTGAGAATCAGCAAACAAATCTGTGTTTTGTTTAATTCCAGCCCTTTAGAATACTTGAAGAACAGGAACAATTGCAAAGGTGGAAGTAGAAGAACAACTGACACAACTTTCATCCTTTTGGTTATTAACTCTGAAATGAGGAGGTATCATTAATGGTCATAAAGGTGCCTCGGAGAATCTAAAAGCTGCAAGTAAGCAACTATAATTAGTTTCCTTGTTGTTTCTTTCTCTCATTTTCTCTTTTGCTTCAGGGAAGCATGCCAGGAAGATTATATTCAAAACTGTAAATGCATCAAAATTACAAATAGAGCTTAAAGAGTATTTGTAATTTTTTTTCAATTGTTTAAAAATAAATTTAATTTTTAACTATTATCCTATTGCCTTAGTTTGAGAGAGATATATATAACACTTTAAAGCACCTACCATAATAAGCCAATCTGATAATAATTATATACATAATCAATATTTAACTGACAGCATCACTACAGTTACCCAGACTCAACAAAGAATTAAACAAAATTGATAACGATCCCATCTTCACACCATAGACATAAGAAAATACCTTCGCCTTGAAATTTTCAAAGGATATGGGGTCCCAGAGAAAAGCTGATGTCATGATCAAGGACGATCCTGGAAAACATTTCATCCATTGAAACTGAGGACTCCAGACTGAGCTCCACTAGCTTTTTACAGTTAGAATTGTGCAAAAAGACAGATTCTTGAAAGAAGTAGTCCAAAATCAGCTAGAGATCCGAAGGTTAAAACCAATGAACATTCAGAAATTTTAGAAAAAACAGATCCTCAAATCCTGGTATCCTCAAGTTCTGATACTTTTGATTTTGAATAATGTGAACAAATTTAAATGTTAAACAAAACATGTGATTTTTATGCTGTTTTACAAACTTCATGGGGAACATATTTACTTAAATGAACCACACCTACATCATATTAATTTCGAAAAAGATGTTTAGCTCAAAGATGTTTGACAAGAACATTTTGACTAGTGTTTACACTAATTAAGATATTAATCAGAACCCTGAACTGCAAATCCAAGTAATAAAGTGTGCTCAGGAATCCTTAGGTACCTCATTCATCCAGCCAACGTGAATGCCTTAATCTTCTCCAGCCATGAGTGATGGCAATCATGATTAACACAGGAATGAGATAAAGAACCAAATGGCATTGGCATAGCCAGACTCCCAACTACATGGCAAAATCTCCGACAGTTTCATGTATGCATTACAAAGCAGAAAGGACCAAGAAAGCACTGTAAGTATGAACAGAAAGAAATCGCCTTAGGAGAAATACTTCATCTTATGGGAAAACTTGGGAAGAAAGCCTTCAGAGGTAGAGCTGTGTGGTTAAGGGAAGTATAAGAATGTTGACTGGGGTCAATGTCAAAAGTGAGACACTAGCTGCAACTGAGCTGGAAAAAAAAGCAACTACCACTTTAGAACTAGACAAACTGTGATATACAAAATTTATCCTTGATTTTTCAAGAAGCCTCTTAAAAGATTGATTCCATAGTTTTCTTTAAGGTATTTGATCTAACTGGAGATGGTAAAGCACTGTTTGACTCGATATGGGAGATTTTTCCTATGAGACAATAATAGACTTATGTTCATTTTTGTGGTTTCACATGCTATCTTAGAATATTTATTACTCTTATGAAAGCCATAGCACCTGGAACGATTAAAAGGAAAACTAGTGTTTCAAGGTGTTCTGGATTTCTGGACCAAGGGGAAAGAAATTAATAAATAAAGCCTCTTCAGAAACAAACTTAACATAGTGTACATCAGGCCTAAATGCCAGACACTTTCTTAGTAAAGTGATGGAGGATTTTTGAGTTTTGCTTGGGTTTTTTCAGTGTATTTTTTAAATTTGTCATCTCTAGAATCAACACAGAAGCAGAGAAAACTGAGGGTAAAGAAGCAAAAACCCAGCATATACCTATGTCCATTAGAAAAGTTGCTACTTAAGGTGCAATCACAGTTGTCTTTACATGATGTACTGAGTTTATACATCATGGTGACAATCAGAATGTTATATGAGACTTGGGAAGTGCTTCTGCCTAGTCATCGCTTGGAAAATCAAGCATTTAAACCCTGTTCAACCTTTTCAAAATCCAGTAGAATATATTTCAAATTATTAAAAGAATTGTCAGGTAAAAAGGGGGTTTACTTGAACCCTTTATATTTGATCAGCCTGTGAGTTTCCAAGAAAGACAAGACCCTTGTGCCCTACCTGTGCTTTGGCAGCCCACTGTATCAGAGGGTGACTCAACTAATCTATTCAGGGGACCCGCTGACAGTGTCACTGAATCAAATCCCTTACAACAACTACTCAGATCTCTGGAGACTAAAGCAAAATGATATTCAGCTAAAGATTTTTATAATACAAAATGCAAATTTATAACACAATAAGGTTCAAACATTGCTGGTGATAATACACCGACTGCAAAGCAAGCTTAAAACAATCCACCTAGTAACACCTAGTGTGAGTTAGCCATAGAATAAAGTTCTTACCCAGTAGGTGTCCCTATGGGGGAGAAGACAGGTGCAGCCTATTGACTGATCCCAGAAGTTATGAGGGAGTCTTCCCTAACTTCTCCCCTCCTTTGTTACTTCTTATACTTTGTAGTACATTGCATATTCATTATCATACACAGGACTGGTTTCAAGTTTCTTGCTTCTAATACAAATCAGTGCGCATCCTCAGGTAGCGCTACTAAAGTTTTCACTAACTACACATGCTCTCCATGCAGGGTTTTGCCCTCTTTCAGGGGAGCTATTTGAGTTGGAGGTCGTGATCTCCTACTACCACAATTACCTTTGTTCTACTTTCAAGTAATTTTCTGTTGATGTCTGTGGATTACAACACCTTATCCACTTGTCTCCTGCAGCCAGAGCTTTCCTCACTTGAAGTCTTCTTTCTGCAACAACTTGGACCTTTTCACCATCCATTCTTTGTTTCCTGCCCTTCATTAGGGCTGATTCCCTTCATTAGAAGTAACAACTTTAGAACCCTCCTTTTGAACTTATTTCAGTCCAAGACCAGTTCATTTTCTTTACATTTAGGTGGAGCTTGAGTGACTCCAGCCATACATGTTTTTGTTACTGATTGGTATCAGCGAGGTGTGGTAGTAACTTGGAGGCAGGTAACTTTGTGGTGGAGGTGTGCAATGGTTGTTTCACCTGAGGAAAGTAATTTCACCACAATTGTTGGCTCAGCAGTGGACATCTCATTATTCTTCATGTGACAACTGCTATGCAGCTTATCAGCTGTGTGGTACCATCAAGTTTCCATTCCTGCAGGGAGCACAAAAGCCTGGCTGTGGTGTCTCCACTCCACTCCATCCTCCGTCACTCCTATCAGCATGTGCTGAGATGGCAGGGTGTGTAGCTTAGAGAGCTGTGGTGATGTAGATTCCATACATGCCAACCATCCTGAAGGCGATAGCTGTATTTTACCCTAAACAACTTTCTGTTATACACGCCTCTATTAGGTCCCAGTTTTCCTCTAATTCCACCCCAAAGAAGTTTCCTGCAACAACAATAAAAAACAAAAGTTGTAAATAGATTTCATCCTTAACATGAAAAAGGGGTTTTTTTTTCTTGGTGCAGGTGACATACACAGGTACAATTACTTTTTCATTCCTGTGAAGAGTTATCTGAACATGAAATTGGTATTGCTATGAAAATAGCTAGATACCCACACCCATTTTTTAGACAGAATCAAGAATCACTAAACTTTGGAGCAGACAAGCTTAAGTCATGGCTTTATGTCTGTTACAAATTATGCAGGGCTGCAGCTGTGCCTAGGGAAGCCCTCTCAGCCACCTTACTATGCAAATAAACTAACTACCAACAGCTTTAACTCAAAGTATTCTTGCTGCTGTTGCTTTTTTCTGTATATGAATATTATTTAAAAGTAGCACAGGTGATTACATGATAGAAGCAACCAAAGAAATATGCATTCATTTAAAGAAAAAATTACTCATTTAAATACATGGTTTAGTGACTTCTGGAGAAGTAGAGAACAGGTAGCCAGTAAGAATCTTTATTTCTGTCTTCAAAGAAGACCCCACTCTCCTGGTCCCTTTATATCTTCAGTCTTGTCTATGCTGCTTGTTTAAAATCAAACACTACTTTCACATCAGAAAAATACTAAACATTGAGACAGAAGTCTTGTAAAAAAAAAAAAAAAAGTCTTATATCACCCTTATTATCTTTAAAATTCCCAAGATGCCCAGAACATTACTTCTGCTAATGCTCGGAACGGCGGCAGTGCTGAGGTAACAGTGTGTCACCATGCCATGGTTGGACAGTGCCAAACACAACACAACAGACCATCTCTGAGTCTGACTGGACCAGGCTACACCTGGAAGGGAGGGCTGAGCTTCTTCCACAGAGCAGTTTTGGCTGCAGAAACCATAGAGTTCTCTGCTCAAATAACAGGGAATTGTGTCCCTAACCCTGATTCAAGATTTAACATAAGTTTCATACTGGAATAATAAACCCTAGAATAAGTAATTTTCTCATTATTACTCACTTTCTAGGTGGATTTCTCATCTTATTTTTGGGAATTGGGATGGTCTTTTCTTCTCGGTACCACACAGCAAGCTCTATGCTGCCATGGTCTCTGACAGCTGCATATACAGTGTTACCACATAACAGAGGATGATGACAACCCCCTCTCAGAATGTTTGTGAGGAAAGAAAGAAGCATGTTACACATTATATTATTACCTAGTAACTGCTTATCTAAATAGGAGTCTTAAGAATAGTTACTTTTAAATTACTTTTGCCTACTAATAAGGGAAAGTTAAGGAAATTCTATAGAAATATAAAATCAATATTGTAGCCGTTTGACTAATTTCCAAATACAGAATCATCAGTATAATTCAAAGTAGCTAAAAAATGTAATCAAAATTCTGTATTCTGCCAAGGGAACCTTCATCTTCTGTCCAACTTACTCAGAGGTAAAAATTCTTTTTCACTAAGTAATAAGTGTTTCTGTTTCCAGCCTTAAAATCAGTTAGAGCTGGCAGTGAGTAATTAAACTAACCAATGAGATGTTATTTTAAACTTACAATCCAACTTCCTTTGAACTGTTTTGCACTAAACCTTAACTACCGTATCTGCATTATTCTGATTCCTTTATAGCTTCACAAGCTTGTTTCCTGTGGGTGCTTCAGTCAAATATCACCTGCAGTCACACTAAGAAATAATTAAGTACTTTAATTGCGGTTTTCAAAAACCAAACCAAACTGAACCAAATAAATGTAGGTCCATTCCATAAAATGAAAGTTATCTAATGCTACTGCATCACTAAAATACAGCTAGCTATAGTGTGCAGATTTCTGTTCATGTAAGAAAAGGCCTACTGCAGTGTACTTTAGCAGTCAGGTTAATTGCATTTTCTTCATAAGTACACCATTGAGTAAGTTGTAAAGTCATTTAAATGGGTTGCTGACCCACTTCTGCATTTCTTTTTCAGATGTTGGTATTAAAATTATATTGTCTGAAGTACATGCACAATAGGGGTTAGATTTTCTCGTTGTGTGGTTTGCTATTAGTTTTCAAAAAGTCTAGAACATTTTATGTATAATATGTGAACCAAGTAATAAAGAAGATTTATGCAAAGCTGAGAACGTGAACGATAAATAGTCACATCTTTCCCAGCGATTACATTCTGGCTGGTTTATGAGTTAATAATATGAATAAATGGTTCCTTTAACATCCAGCTCTCTTTCTATCTATTCCTTGCATCTTGTGATGCTTTTGCAAACCAGACCTTACTAGCATTGTCTGCTTTGCATACCCTTCTCCTTCAAAGCATGTTAAAGAAATGGTTGAAAGCATCCTACCCCATTCAGCAATACAGCATGAATAGTCACTACTGCTATCATCACCATGAGTGTTGGAGGGTCCCTGGGCAAAGCATTTCAACAGACCCTTTTATGCTTATGGCTCTGTAGTTTTGCCCTTTGGTCTCACCTTAACCTCCATCATGTCAAGCTATAATCCCCTACTCTGAACTAGTAGGAGATAGCTGAACTCCACAGCACATGAGATAGTGTTTTGGAGCAGCATTCCCTCCTTTGCATTTCCCTTTCATTCAGCAGAGCCTTAGGAGCCCATTCTCCCTCCCTGGAGTACAACTGGCCCCTGTTTTTCACACAGAACTGTTCTTTCTCTGATTTGAAACAGAGGCCTCGGGGATCCCCGAAAGATTGTACGGTATTTCAGTTCCAACTGACAAGTCCAGTTCTCTTTTCTTCCTAGCCTGTCGTGTTTCTCTGCAAACTTCAAAGCCAGTTCCTCTGCCAACTTCTGCCAGCACTGACATGAAGGGCCACAAAGGAACAGGAATTAGAGAGGAGAGGACTCATGTCTGTTTGGCATGAACATCTCTACCTCTGTCGCTGACCTCAAGAGACTCCAAAACAGCGAGTGTTTCCTACAGCGTCCCTGGCTTTTGTTGCTGAACCTAATCCCTACACTGTCCACTGTCCAGTACTAGAACAAGGAAGACTCTTCACAGCATCTTCCCCTGGCCTCCGTGCGGGGAGCTCAGCAAGCACAGCTTCCTTCTGTGTTTGCCTGGACTCACACAGAGAACAGAAACCTACAGGGAAGGTGCTAGTCTGCCCCATGGGAATCCATTGAAAAATAGTCTTTCCATCAACACAGCGACAATTGCCATGGGAGAAAGCAAAGAATGGGAAGAGGAAAAGACAGAAGAGTGGCAGTTTTCTCTAGAGAAAGGAAGAATGGCTTTCTGGGAGGAAGGGGTACTTTGAGTGTCAGGAACAGTTCTTATTTCTTGAGGGGCATACTTGGATGTCCAAAAAGGAACATTAAGGGCAGTAATGATCAGACGTGAATTAATAAAGAGAACCATGTTCACAAAATGGGAATCCTAAAAAAAGATTTGCATTCTAATGCATTTTAAAATCTGTAGCAGTTTTGTCCTCCTGGGTGAAACACACTGCCTTGCAAGGCATGAGCATGTTCACAAGAAACTTGGGGGAGGGGGGAAAATTCATTTGTCATTATTTCAGAAATCATTCATAAGTCATCTCATCACCAAATGGGATGTCTCCCCTGTCTGTGGCTTCCAACCTGTAAATATGCAATAAATGGCTTAAAAGCCAGAAACAGGTTATGGACACATACGCTGATAGGCACAGACAGTGTGAAAGTCACTTTGCAAATCTGAATTGGATGGAATG
Organism: Falco rusticolus; assembly: GCF_015220075.1. NCBI lineage: Eukaryota > Metazoa > Chordata > Aves > Falconiformes > Falconidae > Falco > Falco rusticolus. The sequence continues at coordinate 87,488,027 of NC_051189.1, forward strand.
TGCTCTGTTTCACAAGCTTCAAAGGCATGCTACATCCAAGCTAATACTCCCTGCCTCTCTCTAGATTTTCCAATGCAAATCTGGGTATTAATAAGGGTCTCAAGATCTATCCTGTGACTTCTATCTTTCTGAGTACACAGAATGGAAAGCTTGGTGATACATGCAGAAATCCTAATGTACTCAGGGTTTAATGCAATGAGACATTGAACTGTATATAATAGCATTCAAAAAGTACCAGATTTCATAGATACTTGTGTAATATTAATGAAAAATCACTTACAACACAACATATACTATATCTTTTTCACCACTTTTGTTTTAAAGTCATTTACAAATCAACCCCCAGCCAAAACCAAACCTAACCTTTACTTTCACAGATCACAGCCACAGTCCACCAAGTTCTTGCCACTCGTAATGAACTCTGTTATTTGTTAAGAGTTCTTTAATACCTACCAATATCTAGGTCTGACTGACACAGACACTTGATAACAAGGTATTTTGGCTTTATGCCTACCCCAGGTGGAATTCTGTTAACGTAGGTTGAGGTGTAGGTAGTCTTTTTCAAGCATCAGAAGCTGAATCCACAATACTGCAGAGGAAATGACTGAATATGCCCCTAAAATATAAATTAAGAAGATGCAATAACTACCTTCCCTTGGTTGCCATGCCTATCTTTCCAAAAACATTATTTCTCCTTCAAGTAAGCTTTCACCCCATAATGCCACTGTTCCAGCTTTCCGGACAATTATAAAAAAACTGTGTTGAATGTCCTCCCTTCATTGAAACTACAGGCTAGGTCAACTACCATTCTACAGCAGAAATGTGGACTATTAGCCTATACCTCAAGTCGTCTTAAGTTCTCCTCAAAATATTTAATTTCAAATAATATTTCATACAAAATCATGACATAGCCTCTTTTCTCTCCTCAATATCTCCTCACCAGAAACCATGGCTAATTAATTCCATGCAGACTCTCTGAAAACATTTCTCTAACTTATATTCAACTCTAGTATCATTATGTCTTCTGAAATCTGAAAAAATATTACTTGGTACTCTCTGGTACTACAATCTGCAGAAATTTAATACTTATGCTTGTCCTTTTAATCTATAAATCTCAATATAAGCCTCCCTCAAAAACAGAGGGGAAACTGTCCTAATGTCCATTTGTCTAGTATTTCCTAATCAAAATAACTTATTTTTGCATTAGTAGCTGCCTTACTAAGGGAAGGACAGCAAGTACACAAGTGCTTTTAAAAACAGTTTAAGCTTTTTTAATCATTCCACTGGTCTTAGTTGGCTTTGATACAATCTTGATGTACTTTTTATATTTACTTTTGCACCACATCTTAACAGCCGCCTCTTAAAGTTAAATTTACTCTAATAAATGACACATTTAGAGTTAAGAAGCTCCACCTGCTGGATATTCAGTTGTATATTACACCTTTTTCTGTTACTTTTTTATAATCTTATACTTACACCTTTATTAACTATCTTCCTTTAATGGAAATCTCATTCTTTTACATTACTGAAGTAAATAATTAGCCAATATATTAATTGCCCAACACTATAGCAGAAATCTTAACAGTATTTACTGATAGAAAACATAATATGGAACATCTGGATTACTGCCTCACTTTGCTTTCCACTCTGCTTTTATTTCCAGGCAACTTTATTCCACAGAACCAATGTAATAAGTCCTGAAATTCTTTGGACCACAAGTTAGTAAATGCTTAAAAATGTGATTGCAAGTCCTAGCTTCTATATCAGATCCAACTGGAATAAAAAAATCTATGAAGAACATTCATATAGCTTTTGCACAGCATGGCTCATTTTTCAACATCATGAGCGTGACACACAGTCTAGATGTGTCCCCTTTCATGATTAAGTATGTTCCAACCATTTTCAGAAAATAAAGTTATTTTACTTAAACGATGGTTGGTATCAATCTTTTCAGCTAGTTTTTATGAACAGCAGCTGCCAGAGGCCCATGAGGAAGAACGGTGCAAGCACCAATGCCAGGGATGACAGCTTTGACAGAGAATAACAGGTAATATTGTTGCTTTCTACCTCACTGTTATCCATGCTGTATATCTCAAGTACAAATATTCAGATCACTGACAAATGTCTTTAGAAATCATGCCTTACCTCATCTATCAAGGACATGATCATCATTAGAAACATACTAAATTAAAATTGAAGCTTAAAGGAAAACAAATGTTTGCAGAGATTTACTTAAGACTGACAGAAGTGATTTACATTACTAAAAGTTTAACTCAGCTCCACTTAGCATTTCAGGTAGTTGATAAATTAATTAATACTATTTTTTCACCTTGTCCTCTTCTATGTTTTTATGTTTTGGTTTTGGGTGGGTTTTTTTTGTTATGATAAGAAATGGAAATCATAGACTTTGAAAATGTTAATATGCTCTTGAGCTGTACCTTATTCTAATGCTAATCAATGCCAAGATCAAGCAGCAAAGCTGCCTTTCATCCTACACCCGGCACCATTTTACATGTATGTTTGCAAAGAAACATTTATAGGGTGTTTTAGAAACAGCTGGCATCTTTAATTCATTGAGTTTACACTACTTTTTTATGAAATACAGATGCATAGCTTTCTGGACTTGACAATCAGAAACCTGTAATTTAAAACCCAGCAAAATATTTCACACTGCATCCAGATATAAAACTATCCCTCTTTTCCACAGGGAAATGAAATGATGCGCTAACAAACAAAGGGAGGAAGAGGTGGGAGGGGATTTCTCTTTGCAGTTCCCACAGTCCCATGGCATAAGATTTGCAAAACTTAAAGGGTGGAAGCACTTATTGTTATCTTCACTGTTCTTTCTTGTTCTTGTTTGATGAGTGCACTTCATCAAACATCCTGGATGACCTTAGCAGAGAGCTAAGGCGTTGGCACACTTTGCTGGCTCTGTCTGTTAGCTGTACTGTACACACAATGATCTTAGTCAAGAAAGTGTTATTGAGTGGGGGGATCCACAATTTGTTGCTTTGTCCTCTGCTTGTATTTCCTTCCCTGAAAAGATAAGAGAGAAAGTAAGCCCCCCCCCCCCTCCACTCATTACATAGCCCCAACATCAGGTCAGATATGAGGTGATTTTTCCTCATGCTTATAAGAGACTGCCAGAATTTCTTGAGCTTTGGTAGGAAGATAGCATGATTGTCTATCCATCAGCATTTTAAATAAGTCTTCTAAGAAGATCTGACATTGTTGATAAACTTTATTGTCCATGAATTGTCTCTTGTTTTTCTAATCTCCATCCCTATACATAGCAGACAAAAAAAATACAGAACTTCTCTGTATTCTAGAAAGTATTGTTATTAGTATCATGAGTCTATATCCTCCAAGCCGACTCCTTTGAAGCCCTTATTAAATCTACGTGCATTTTGCCTGACACACAAATTGCCAGACCAGTCATTGGGACAAAACATGGTGATTTGCCACCAATGTAAAATACCATCCAAAGCACCATCTTCCTTTTTTAGAATGGTTTTTGTCAGTTCATCACAACACAGCCATTCAAACATTCAGACAGAACTCATAGGTACTTGTTATTCTTTCTGAAACAGAAATTAAAGGGTTCCCTAAATACAGGGGTAGTTCATATGGATATATATCATGTGAGAGAAAAAGCATATAGCCTAGAATGTAAAGGATGGAAATATGAAGGGGAAGACAAAGCATGGTACTGGAAAAAGTGGCAGAATGAGAGACAGAAAGGAGATAATCAGAGAAGAGATAATCTAAGAAGGAGATATCAGAATGCAATAAAAACATTACAATTTATAAGAGATCAGTATCTGAATATACCGTACCTTTGGAAATCCTAAAAGAAAAAAAAATAATAATCTTTAAAGTAGCTAGAAGTAATTAGGGAGAAATAATACTTTTTGCACTTACCTCTTCTTTTTAGTCAGTTGTAAACAAATACCCAGAAAAACAGTGAGGTAAGCCCAAAGTATTACAAATGTAGAAGAAATTGAAAAGACCAGGAAGACACTTCAGTCAGAGCCATAGATGGGTAAGCACACTTGTCAGGACAAGGACTGAAATTATAACTGCATATAATGGAAAAAACTGGAATCATTCCAGGGATGTTTATCAAAGTCTGAGCAGCTTCTTTTTTGTTAATTTAACAAATCTCTTTGGACTGTACTATGAGTCCCTTGTATTCAAACTTCTTATGACATGTAAGTATCACATTTCTAACGTATGCAAGATCAAGCATCATAATACGTCTGCATTTTTGTCCAAATTATAAACTAAATTTGTTTTGAAAGAAGTTTCTAAAAATCTCTGTAGTTCTGGATGTGTGCAGCTATTGGTGGCATTTATCACACTGCAAGACCCAGATGTTCTTCCTAAAAGAGCAACGACAGTAACTTGAAAGATATTAGTGAAATCAAATTTCACTAATGACACTGGCAAAGTATGACCCCACACAACTAGATGTAAATATTAAATGCTTTTAACTGATGTAAAGACAATTATGAGTGTATTATTAAAATTGTCTAGTGTTTATCTGATAGTATGTATCTTGAGAGTATCAAAGAATATCCTGAGAGACCCTAAAGAGAGGTTCTCCTTCTGTTTGGAGATATGTAAAGCAGTAGTCACTTACAAAATCTTGGTCCTACATCATACAAACTAGCCCTCAAATCAAATGTCACACTTCTAATAAGTAGCTGATACAAGTTCAACATGTTATAGTATTGCCAAGAAAATCAATGTTCTTTCAGCAGTGTTAGAACTCTCCTTTATTTCTTCTCTGATAGAAAGCACTTATATACAATTAATATCTTTTGACACACATCTTGTTTTCAGTGATGCTTGTCCATTTCCAGTAAGATAATCAGGCATTTTTGCCGTGACTCAATATTAAGTCCATTTTGCATTAATGCCATTTAAAAGGGCTTTTTTTTTTTTTTTTCTTTTGTGGCCCCCTGCCTCATTTGGACTGTAGCATCTGCAGAGTTACGCCAGTACTTCTAGCAACCTGTGGCCCCTCACAGGACTACTGGTCCCTTATTTAGAGAAAGAGACAGCTACCACTGTACAACTTAAAGTGTCATAAAATCAAACAGATGTGCGATTTCTTGGATATTTCTAATCCCTCAGAAGATTTTTGTTAGTGCCTGGGCTTTTTTGGTTGATTGGTTGGATGGTGGGTTTTGGGGTTGTTTTTTTCTGACTATGTTGAAGAAAAGCTTTAAATTAAAGTATTGCCAATCCCCTAGAAAGACGCTGTAAGTTCTGCTCAGGTTCTAAGTTTTACACCAACTTTGAACATATCTTTGCTCATGCTTAAGTTGCATGAGCATTTACTGTGCCGCAGTTCCACTGAAACTGACTTTATTCAGTTCACACCCATATAAAGTTATGGGAAGTTTAAATAAAATTAATTGGCAGTTCCAGATGACAGTCCTGGAAAGATGTCACAAAGATGATAAGCAATGGACAGACTAGTGCACTGAGCAGTCATTTTGAACACTTTGTTTTAGCGGACAAAGTGATTTCGGGTTTAAATTCAAAAGTTATCCTGATACCGAGTGGGGATATGTAAAGAAAGAGAATGCCTCACGACAACACAATAAAGCACAAGTCATAAACAACAAAGTCTAAACAATAAGCCCAGGTCAAAGTCACAGCTATGCCTTCAGATTATTTATGAGACTACTTACAAGCTATTTAAGACATGCATTCATGGGAATTGTATCATTAAAATGGATTTTAAGTGAATACAAAAGATTGTGTGGACCTTATGCTTTAGGGAAAAGAGTGGTTTATTTGGGTTTAAGTAAATCTGTTCCCAAATGATTTCTACTATGCTGAAATAAGTGAGTTATTTTATTGTCACTGTTCAAAAAGATTTTATACTGGTTATTGGTTAACATATCTCAGTTTAAATTTATACCTTAAATCACAGTGGCAAAACTTTGTCAGAGGGGAAAAAACCCAAACCCAGAAACAAAACCCGACAGACCTAAAACTCTCTGTGCTACAGTTTTCCATCTCTGAAATTTAGTGAATTACTTCTTAATTTCTTTTAGCCTTTGTCATGCTTAGGTTTTAAGACTGTAGGCTCCTAAGGGGAAGAACCATCTTTTGTATGTTAGTATCATGCTTAGCACAGTAAGGCACTAGTTTCAGAAAGGACCTCCAGGTGCTACTGTAATACAAATTAGTATTACTAATATGTAATTGTTGCAGTATAACCATCCATATAAGCGGTGAAATGCCTTAATTTTCTTACCTGCTTTCAACATGTCTCTGAAAATGGAGTCATATAATTCCAAAGAACATGTTAATACTCATGATAAGCAAAGAAGAAAATTCCAGGGGGATTAAATCTTCGGTTTTACAGAATGAGTGCAATAAAAGATGCTGTTTCTACAGGAACAGGGGGGTAGACTAATGCTGAAGATCTTCAAATCCTTCTGAATCCTGAGTTAATTAAAATGAAACTTTCTTGATCACACTAGCAAAGCTTTAGCTAAACTAATAAGAAAATGTATCAGTTACTCATAGTGGCAGCATGTGCTTTTAGATTTCCACTCCAAAGCATAACCCTATGCTGAGACTTACCTGAATCACACTAGAGGAGCGTGTTGCAGTTTTCTGTAAAAATTTCACATATATTTTATAACAGAATCATCTCTCTCCCCAGTACTAATGCAGTTGATCTTATTCCAGTAATTCCTTTCAGATTTTAATATTTTCATTATTTTGTGTTTTTACAAGTAAGTTTAATTAAAGATAAAGAAACATCTTAGATCTATTTTTAAAAATTATGCTTACTAGTCATACTCTAAATATATTATTTAGTAATTCTACTGTCTGAAATTATTCCAGGCATGACTGCTTCATTGATGTGGTTAGCATTTTAAAATAAAGAAAAAAAAATCTTTAGGATTTTTACTGATAAGATTGTGGTTCTGCTTTAAGATCTAGGCACAGAAATACAATTCCAGCTTCAGATGCAACTAGAAAATACCTTGGTCCTTCTTTTGTATAGATGCATGCAATATATCTCTGCGTGACATGATGCTTGCAATATCCTTTACATGACTTTTTTGTAACTAAACTTGGCTTCTCAAAACTTGAAACTGATTTCCAGGGAAGTTCTGATTTATTTGTTTGTTTTAATTCCAATGAAGATTTTATTTAATTTTAAAATTTTCAGTAAAATTTGACTCAAGTTTCAAAATCTCCTTCAAAATGCTGACATTCCAAAATAATTTCCAGGATTTACATTCTTTTTTTTTTTTTTTTTTTTCTAAAAGGTTTCAACTTATAGAAATCTAATTAGTGCTAGCTATATTTTAATGTTTCAACATGAATACCATTATTTGATGAACCTCTGATCTACTCCAAGTATTTGTGTTAGTGTCATGATATAACATGCTTGACAAGCTTAAGCAAAGACTTCCTATAGTCCATTCAAAATCATAACGATTTTGACTTTAATTCAGCTGGTATTTTAAATACATGGCAAAAAAAGTATTTGAGAATTTGTGTGAAACATACTGCATGTAGATACAATGTTATGTAAACTGCTAACCTGAAGAAATATACTACACTCTTTATAGTCTGTACAATCAATTAAAAAAATGTCTTTCTGTGTAATACTTATCAGATTCACACATTACCTCCAGAATGACCTTCATTAATATCTACCATGTCAGAAGGGGAAAAATATTTCAGTTTTGCACCATATTTATAGTATAATACCTCAATCTGTTTCATGGACACAAAGTGACAGAGTTGCTGTATTCATTATGCTTGTTTGACAGGATGACAGGATCCAAGCAAATTTTTATTTTGTGACTTAACTATGATGAAATTTATTTTCTTCACATAGTCCATTGGACAGCTGACTACATTTATTTCAGCAACTGATTGTTCCATATAGATGGAAATGTGTTTTGACCGCAAAATGAAGTATGAGCTCTGACAGAAGACACTTCAGCCAGGAAAAGTGATGGGCTCTCATTTGTCACTGTTGAGATGGCTGATTTTCAAACCCAGCACATTGATAGTTTTGGAAATCGTCATCTGGGCATGGTCTTGACCTTGTCTAGCAAAGGCTCATTGACAACTCATCACATGTTGGAGAGCAAGGCTGGCCAGGAGCCAGGGGAGATACAATCACACAACATAGCCCAAGACTACTGGGAAGATGGAGGTGGATGAGGGTACTCGGAACAAGCCATTAGCAGCTTCTTCTGTGGCCTATGTAAACTACATATTTGACCATTAACTAACTATCCCCTTCACAATTACAGACTTTCCCTCTTTCATCACAGTTGTATACACAAAAAATTGCAGAGATTTTTTTGTGGAGTTGGCAAATAATTATCTGTATAGAGTAAAAAACCTTTCAATCTTTGATTCCTGTATCAGTCTCCCCACAAAACTATGCACCTGAGTCATCTATTAACTACTTGGCGGGGCTGGGGGGGTTTGTAAAGCTCACACTGAACTCTGTTATTGCACTTCAGTTGCTTACTGGTAGCCTGCAACAAGCTAGCATATGCCTACCTGAGCTGTGATTAGTGATGATTTCCAAAGAGAAAGAACACAAAGTCAGCATTAAGGACGGAGACAGAACTCTGAAACTGTGTTACTAACAGAGAAAGCAAATGTCATCAAGCACCTTGAAGTAAGAACTTCTACCACACAGCATTGTAGATGTTTTCCAGCAATTCAAGACTTCTGGTTTTTAATTTTAGATTTTTAACTTAAATAATTTACTCAGCTCCTCACAGCTAATTTTATGTACTCTAATAGTTCCCTGTATGCTTGCTAAAAACTGAACTAGATTACAAAAATACATTGATTTCTGAATTTTCCTCAAGTATTGCCAGTCAATTAACAATATTTGTTAACTCTGATGCTAGAATCTAGCAAAATTTGTAACCATGTAACGTATTTCCATGCAGTTATACTATTTGGGCAGAAGGCTGCAGTAGAAGATCAGGTTGAAATGCTCCAGGAGATAAATAGTTTTTGTTTGTGGATTTTTTTTTACTTACTTTGTCTTTGCCAGTTAGATTAACAACTACCAGAAATATTTACAAATTTCAACAAGCTTTGGTAGCACAGACACTCTTCTCACAGACTCCCATCATTAATTGCAGCTAGGCTGATGATCTGCATCATAAAGAGTTTTTATCAGATGCAATATAAAGAAAAACATTTTGATTCATTAGATATTCTGTCTGGCTTGATGCTTAGTAAAAATCAGTCATGCATACGGACTATATTAAACAATATTCATACATGCAAGATATGTAGAATAAAAGTATGGCAAAACCTTAAAATGAAAACTCATCATAGTTAATGATTAGCATACTATAAATTTAGTCCATTACAGGATTTACCAAGTTGTATGCATGTATAAATGAATGAGAATCAAAATTGCATACAATATGGGCGTTTTTGGTTTAAGATCAATTAGCCAATTTGTTTATAGTCTGGTAACAATTAGAGTAATGGGCTGCAGAACATGGTTAACTTTTACTAAAAGTCTTTGCAAAAAATTATTCAGAAAAATAATTATAGTGGTGACATTTTTGTAATCATCTGGTGTTTGAGAAAGGAACATTTTCCCAAAATGGCATGTGGATCACGCTTATTGTGTTTCCTCTGTTCATTTCATATAATGCACACAACTGCCACAGACCAGAATAGTTGCACTTCATTTGTATCTTTATGGAAGTGCAACTCCTACTACAAGAACACTTTAAAGCTCTTTTATAGCAATGATACTGAACTAGTTGTAACATTACTGCTAACAATACTAATCCTTCTACAGTTTCACCTTTCATCGGATCATCTCAAATAGATTCTAAATCACTAATTGTGGGAGGCAGCATTTTTATGCAGTTTATATATGAAATGATGCACATGAGGGGGAAAAACAAAGGCTTCAATGGGCACATTGTGGGTAAGTAGCAGGAACAGTTGTATTAATTGCAGTATGCTGCTCGGAAATATCCTCAAGTGCTAGGTGCTATACAGACATAAAGGCATATTCTTTTTTTCATTAGTTATGCTTGTGACTAAAAAAATAAATAAAAATGAAACAATATAAAAACGAAAATTCTTGAATATGTAGCATACCAGAGAGCTGAATGCACAAGGGGGGGGGGGGTGGAAACCACACTAAAGACAAGCAGCTAAATGAATGTAGTAGCACATGTTCTTAGCTTTGTTTTCAGAAGTTCAGAAAGATACGATGCATCATGATGCAGCCTGGTGTAGAGATCCTCATCTGGCCTTTAGCTAGCTGGTAGGTGTGCAGGTGCTAGGTACCACATTATGGTAGGTATAGGTCAGGACAACATATGGGTAATGTAACTGACTAGGAGTAGGTTCCTGAATCAGCTCTTTTGGCATTAGCTTAAGTATTTCCTGCGTGGCACAAGAGGGGAAAGGTGTTTCAGGGTTTTTTTGACCTTCAGACCCTACTCCTTAACTCAAGTGTTGTCATGTGTTTAGCATTGACATGTATTTAGTGTTGGTGTAGTCTCATCATTAGTATTGTGTGTAATTCTGGGCTGCATAATTTAAATAGAATTTAAAGTACTTGAAGGTGTACAGAGGGCAGCAAATCTGGTGGAAGAGCTGGATGGAATGTCCTATGAGGAGCAGCTAAGGGTTTTAGGCTTGTCTAGTTTGGAGAGGAGACTGAGGAGTGACCTCATTTGCTCTCTACAGCTTCCTGAGGAAGTGGAGAGGAAGATGCTGATCTCTTCTCCCTGGTATCCTGTAACAGGACACGTGGGAATGCTTCCAAGTTGCATCAGGGGAGGTTCAGACTTGACATTTGGAAGCATTCTATATGGAGAGGGTAGTCAAACACTCAAACAGACTTCCTAGAGAAGTGGTAAATGCCCCAAGCCTGCCAGTGTTTAAGAGGCTTTTGGACAATGCTCTTAATAACATGCTTTAACTTTTGGTCAGTCCTGAACTGGTCAAGCACTTAGACAAGATTATCATTCTAGGTCCCTTCCAACTCAGCTGTCGTATCCTATCCTGTCCTGTTCTGTTCTGTTCTGTTCTGTTCGTTCCGTTCTTCTGTTTTCCGTTCTGTTCTGTTCCGGTTCTTCTATTCTGTTCTGTGTTCTGTTCTATCCTGTTCTATTCTATTCTATCCTGTTCTGTTCTATCCTATCCTACCCTACCCTATCCTATTCTATTTTGTTCCATTACCATATTGGGAGGTCTTACTTAGCAAACAGAGAATTAGAAAATGCACTTGAATACTTCTGCAGTGCTCAGTAAAAAATAATTTGCTTTGTATTTCCCTCGCAAACATTTTCTTTTAGAAAATAAAGAATATTAAAAGGGAAGTCATTTACCAGAACAAGCCAATTTCAATGCAGGTTTCTAATGCATGCTAATCTGACTTTCTATCCTTTTCATGCTCTGAAAATTTATCTGATCTAAGCTACAGACTTGTGTCCAGTTCACCTCAATGACTAATCAGGAGTGTGGATGAGAGGTTCTAGAAAGAAATGGATGTTTTGAAAACTCTCTTTCTTAGGAAATTACCCTATATCCTTTGTTGTTCTAACTTAGGGGGGGGGGAGAAAAAACAAACCAAAAAAACCACGATTCATTTTTCTTGATGAGAAAATTCCAGTTCCTACATAGCTCTTCAAGGGGGGTTGGGGATGGGGGATGGGGGGAAGGTATCAGGTATTCAAAGTATCATGAATGCTTTTTAATGACAAAAGAATAAAAAAACCTGGAGCGGGGATTGCTTGCTTGCTTGTATCTCCTGTATTTGCATTATTTGAGAAAAAAAGCACACCATCAACAAAAAAAACAAACAAAAACCAAACAACAGACTAATAGGGATTATTAGGAAAAAAAATGGAGCACAAACCAGCATAAACTAACAATATAAACCTATAATGTGACCACATCATGCATCCTCAATGCAGTTCTGATCTTCCCATCTCAGGAAGGCTATAGCTGGACTGGAGCAGGAACAGAGAAGGGCAACATTGATGGCTTATGTGTGGTTACAAAGACAAGAACGCTAACTGGAAAGGGGCAACCAAGGAGGTTGTTTTATTTTTACTGTTATTAAAAGAATTATAACTGACTTGGAAAAGATGAATATGAAATTATTGTTCACAGTATTTTCCAGAGCAAAAACTAGTAAATATTAGATAAAACTAAAGGTACCTGGTTCAAAAGAGAAATGTACATTTATATTTGTAATTCATCTCTACAGTGTATTTCAAACACTTGAAGGTTTGAAACATACCTTCTTTTACAGGTAATCTACTTTGCAGGTAGATTAGTCTACCTTTTGGAAGAAAGCTCTATTGAGTAGTATCAAATACAAAGACACCTTCTGTGGCTCAAAACCACAAATACCTTGAGCAACAAACAGCCCAAAACTGTGAAAGTATTCAGGAGATGCAACTCTACATACTACCTACTGCTGCATACTGTAAAGGCAACCAAATAGGGGTTTTGTCCAGTTCAGTCATTTTGTGCTTGTATTCAGCATATGCACAAGAAAAATACCAATGAACAAGTGATTAAGATAGCAGTTTTAAGAACCAGGGTCTCCTGAGTGTATTCCTTACTGGACATCAATATTTTCTCTGAGACTGGGCCAGACATTTGTCTGATGTCTGTACCTGTTTTCCATTCATAAAATGGAGAAATTGGCTGTATCACAGGGCTTTAAAAACAAATACATTTATTGTTGTGAATTACTGTCACGATAGAGATCAGTACAGGTCTATGAAATCCCAACTGATGAGTAAAAAAAATCCCTGTAAAATATTAAATTCTAGATATTCCTATAATATATAAATATTGGACAAAGAAAACATTCAACAAAACAGTAAGATATGCTTTCTTTCTGTCACTGAAGGAAATGGCAAAGGACTTTGTGACTATTTACTGCAGATTCTTCTTTAAACGGGACAAAAGAACTGAAAAAAAAAGTATTTTGCTGACATTCCTGCTTCTATCTCTTGTCTTTCCAAAGCAATAGTGTTAGCACTAGCACACATGGGAAGAAGTACAATTAGCAGAACAGCTGCTTACACTCAGCCCAGCACATAAGATGTCATTTATCTCAGTATTTGAGTCTAGCAGTACAAAAACCATGTTCTTGCTGTGGTTTCTTTCATCCTCCCTTTACTTTGTTAAATCTAAGATTCTGACTTTTTTTTTTCCCTAAATTAGGTTGTGAGTTCACTGTGAAACCTTTCTGCAATACCCACAAAATGGTGGTCCAACACTGGCCTGGTGAATGGGAATACAAAAGATAAATATGTTAAAGGCTGGCCATTCTTAGCAGTCAAAACACAACTTTAACACCTATAAAACACATCCTTTCCTTGAAATAGTCACCCCTGTTCCCACGTTCACATTCTAGAAAGAGAGAGCTGTCAGACAAGTCTTGGTCTATTTTTCTACTTATTTATTAAATTTACTATCAGAGTATGCTTCAGGATGCTTCAGGATGTGAAATCTAGTCCTTTTGAAGGGCACATTTTCTTCATAGAGTATTGCTTCATGTTTTCAGAGTTTCTGTTCTAAATGGGTGGCAGAGTCAAGTCTAAACCAGCAGCAGCCACCGAAGGCAGTTGGCCTTTACATGTTTGTTTCTTCACAGTGAAGTTGGATGCCTGCCCAGAATAAAGACAACTGTGAGGAACTGTGTAGACTTTGATGGAACACTTGAGCCCAAGGTGCCACACAGAGATGCAAAGATAAAGACAACCTTGTCACTGAACAACACTAAACTGTTAAATAAGATTCAGTGTTTTGAATACGAGTCTCAGCTGGCTACATTCCTGTTAGAGGTACAATGAAAGATGGGAAAAACAGTTAAATCTTGAAATACAAAGTATTTTGCTTTTTATTTTGACAATGCCTTATGCTTTCTTCCCCTCACTACTTCAGAGAAATTGCAGAGGGAAAAACAGTTTGGCATGTATTAGAGCTAAAGATGAAAAAAACTGTCCCTTTTTGAGGCAAAGAAGTAAGGTGAGATGAGCTGGGTTTGTGCTGAAAAATAATCCTGCTGCTTCGAAGACAGATGCACAGGAAAGTGAAGAAAACAAAATAAAGAGAGAAATAAGATGCCATTTGTGTATATGATGCTTGCTGCTGTTTGTAACCTTGCTGCTTTTGAGAGGCAGCTACTAGCCTCTTCTCACTTTAACAACCACAAACAAAATCTTATCTGTGTCAAGTTATAACAGTGTGTGTAGTTGTTTTTCTGGTCACAGTTCATGATCGTTTTGACTGAATAGGTCGTATCCTATTAAACAGAAAACAAAGAAATAGGAAAGACAGGAAATATGTTATGGTTGCAAAATGGTAGTAAGAAGACAGGAGCTAGGAGCTATATAGCAGAGGTTACATGTTTAACACATGGCCTTAAGCTTTAGCCCACAGTAATTCAGTGTCAGCCAGGCCCTTTCTTGTGGGTCATTTTTTCTCATGACCTCTTCCAGGAATGGTATAGAGAAGGGGACATTTCTCATGTGAGATCCCCCAGAGCAGTGGATGTGACAGCTGTTATTTGAATGCTTATTTACTGTTGTCCATAAGATACTGGTTTTTATTTGAACCGGTTTCAAATTAGGGATGTCCAAATTAACAGATAATTATAAAACTATATATATATAATTTACATATTTTTATAAAAAAATAAAATATTTTCTATAATAAAATATATATTTTGTATATAATAAATATATGAAAATTATAAAACTAATTTAATAATAATAATAATAATAATGATAATGATAATAAATTTTGCTTTATTAAGTCTATATCCATGACATTAGCCTTGGTCTGCTGATTTCCATCTTCACACTGTTTTTGTTTATTAGAATTGTGAGTTTAGGTATTTTCGCTTGGCTTCATCTATTTTCAGCTTTTAAAATTTTGCTTGTTTTCAATGTAACATGTTAGAAATCAAGTTGGACTTTTGATACTTTCAAGGGCTCATAACATAGTCATATGCATAATATAGCAAGGAGTGAAAAAAAAAAAACCTGAATAAAAAAAGGAAAACAGAAACACAAAGTGGTAGAAGGGTAGACCGATAGAGATTGGTAAGTGCCTGTTTATATATCCATCTGACACTTCCAGAAAAATCTGAGCTTAAAACAATGAACTACTGCTGTGGTGTAAAACCCTTCCCTTGACACTTTTCAAGCACCAGAAGGCTGGAAGATGGCTGAAGTGACACCTGTTTGTTAAGCTCCTTTTTCCAAGGAGTTCTGTGGAACTCCTGACCATTGACTTTAATGCCTGCACCAGGAAAATTGTTAGAAACTATAATAAGGAGCAGAACTTAGTAGATAGATATGACACACTGAGAAAAAGTCAACATGGTTTTTGTAAGACAC
The DNA here is from genome assembly GCF_015220075.1 of Falco rusticolus. Classification (NCBI taxonomy): domain Eukaryota; kingdom Metazoa; phylum Chordata; class Aves; order Falconiformes; family Falconidae; genus Falco; species Falco rusticolus. Next base: position 87,503,452 of record NC_051189.1, read on the forward strand.
ATTGAAGGCATCAAAGACCTGATAGAGTTCCTTGAAAAAGTCAGTACATGAATAAGGGAAATCTACTTGTTATAGTCTACTTGGATTTCCAAGAAGTTTTCAACATGATTTATCATTAATAATTCTTGAAGAAGCTAAATGGCTAAGGAATAACAAGCCTTCATAAAGATTAAACGGCAGTGGAAAGATAAAAGCCATAGAACAAATTATAATTTTCCATGGCACAGGAAAGTTGCCAGTAAAATCACCATGAGGTATGCTCTGTATCATGTGCATAATTGATAAGGAAATATCAGAGTGGTAGCAAAGGTTGTTAGCAATACAAATCTGTCACAATAGAAAAGACAAAAGCTGATTCAAAGAACCACAGAAATGACATTCATGTTACTAACTGGGCAAAAATAGGAAGCTAAAATTTAGTGTAGATAAATACAAAGTGAGGCACACTGATAAAGCAATATCTGTTTTATCTGTGCAATGATGTGCTTGGAGCTTCTGAGATCTCAGGTGAGAGAGAGCTCTTTGAGTTACAACATGCAGTCAAATGAAGAAAAAAAAAGTGTTATAAACTCTTAGAAAAAAGGATAGGAAAAAGAAAAGAAAATATCATTGTTTAACTGTGTAGATCCATGGTACATAAAAATTTGAATATTACGTGTATTTCCAGTCTTTTTCTCTCAGAGGCATCAGCAATGATGAAACAGTTCCTATAAAGAAAACCTGAATGGCTGGTTTCTTGAGCCTGCAAGATACACGACTGAGTGGGAAATCATAAAGGAATACGAAATTATGAGTGGAGAGGTTGAATATGAATGTGGTGTTCACTGTGTTTTCCAACCCAGGTATTAGGATTCACCATACATAGTAACAGGCACACAGGCCAAACAAAGAGAAGACAATATATAGTTAAAGATGTGGAACTCCATGCCAGATGATGTAGTAGAAGCTGACAGCGTGATTTCAAAACATGACTAGACAAACTGACAGAGACAAACCTTACCGGACTATTGAATACAGAGGTATAACATCTGGAAGCATCTGAGACACACATCACTAAAACATGAAAGGTTACTCAAAAGAAATACATTTCCTTCAGCATAAATCCTTTGTTATGAACCTGCTAATGACCACTATTGCAAGCAGGACACCGGAGGAAGCAGAGCACTGCTCTGCCTCATTATGGCTTATCACTTTCTAAAACTTTGTTTGCATTACCAACTGAAGATTAATAAAAGTATTCAGCAAGACTCCAAGATTTTTTCAGAGACTTATATTGCAGCTTGCCCTTGTTACTGCAAGAACAACTTCATCAATTTGATAAGAAGGTTCCCTCTCTTATCTATACTGATAAAGGCCACACAATGATGAATGACAGACAAACAGAAGAAGACAGTGACAAATGCTGTGAAGGATTTTCAAAAGTATTTATCCAACATATCCAGTCAGCAATGATTTTGCAGTAATTAAAATCTTTGCTGGCCATAATAGGATTATTAATATTAATATATGGATTTTATTATTATTCCAAGCAGTATACCTATCAAAAATATTCCAGAGAGTTCTCTCTAGATTCACTTCCAATTTGTAGCAATTTGTTTCAGTTATCATAATGTTCTGTTCATGATATCCGGCATCCCACCTGCTTACAGTTTTCCTTCCCTGTCAAGCCAAGCCATATAATTGAAAGAAGCTTACTCATTTTCCCATTCACACTTGCTCCCTTTTAAACTGTGTCTTCAAATCCACGCAGAGCCTCACCTGAGACAAGTGAATATCATCCTGTCCCTGATGACTCAACAAATAGAAAGGATTTTGAGTTGTACAACCCAGGTCATTGTGGAACTTCTGCACTGTCTGTAGTTGTAGCGTAGCACTGCAATTAAGTGTCTTTCTAGAAGTGTAGCTTGTATGAAGAAATCCTGAAGATGATAAACATTGCATTAGAGTTCTTAGGGAAATTTCTATAGAAAATATTTTATATGCTTACAAAAGGATTTATAACGCCTTCAACTTATATGGACAATATTTCTTTTTACACTATCACATCATAAGTCTTGGTTCAATGCACATGGTTGATTGTGTAGAGCTAACTGTCTTTTATTGTCACTTATGGTATGGTAAGTGACAACATTAGTAAGTATAGTAAGAAAAATCAACTTACTGAGCTGTAAGCATGGTGCTGTAGCTATATTTATAAAGACTCATTCTAGAAAAAGAAATTGCTGCTTATTTTGTAGTGCTGGACTAGATGTATTTCTTGTTTGTATTTAAAACAAAATCATTTATCACCGATTGGGAGACTGAAAAATTATTTAGTACATTTTGTTTTCTTATCAATCTATTCACTGTGCAGAGTTGTAAATGTTTTTTGTAAATGATCACCAATACAGCAATTATTCAGGAGACAAATAGTCAAGGTTTTTAAAATGAAGGCACACAGTTATTAAGTTAATTTATCCTTGCTCTAAAATATCCACAAAAAGATAACATGTTGAGAAATGTATAAAGAAATTTGTAAAGCATATGCATAATACCTTTTAAAAGTCTCTGAGACAATGGTTAGCATATTGTTAGAAAGAAATGTATGCTACTGCTGTATTGTTAATATAAATAATTCTGCCTTTTTATAGGTGTAAAGCCATTAGAGTGCAAATAAATTTTGTATAGAAAACATCAGGAACATAGTACACTTTATCTGTAGAGAGCTACAAATCATTTTAATCTTTCAAGTGTCAGAAAATCCCTGAACATTGTAAATACAAACCTAAAATGCTTGTTTCTAGTTCATACATATTCATTTTTAACTCGGATACCCAGAAGCAATAAAACTGGACTAACTGACTTTCAGGAAACTCCAGAACCATTTGAACACAATTTTATTACTTTGAAAATACTGCAAAACTCAAGAATGGCTTTACCCATATCTTCAGGCTGTCAATGTCTAAATGAGTGCATAAAGTAAAGCTTCCCTGCAGGTAGACTTATATATAGCATTTAATTCTAGCAATTCCTTAGTCATTTTTATCGCAATTTACCCTTGGAGTATTAGGATGGATGTTTTTTAGTTAACTATATTCAGCCAATAGGCAATACTGAACAACACTAAAATATTCATAGGATAAGGTATGAGACTTTTGTTTGCAGCACTGTTTCACCACTGATTTCCCAAGTCAGGTTTTGAAACTGCATTTGTATTTTGCTGATACAGCATAAGAGCTGTGATAAACTAGTGTTCAGAAATTCAAATGATCCATTAAGACCTGTCAACGTAGCAACTCTTAGTTTGAAAAAGTTTGCAGAGTAAGGAAAGCACTGAAATGCAAGGCCCACTCTATTGCAAAACAGTAAGAAAACCAAAAATTCATTCTTTCACGTGGAACTGGGGAAAAAAAGCAAGAGGTGCAAACTGAAATTCTCAAGTTTTAGTAATTCATTCTGAGAATGAAAAGAGATATCTAAAAATCAGATGAAGCAACAATACTTGTAATTTTTATGAAGGAAACTGAACACCAATATCATGTCTGCATACCTTCCAGCTGAATTAAGGAAAGAGAAAGCTATTGCAATGTACAAAAGCCAGGATGGAGCGTGACAGTTTTATCTCTTGGACAGAGACACATCAGACATATAGGGAAGGCAATGCTAAGTCTCAAAACTTTTTTTTTTTGCAGGAAAGAAAAAAGTTCTTAAACCCTTCTTACTGCAGGGAATACCAACAAAATTTGATACAGTAACAACCCTGATAAAAGCTGCAAAAAAAGAAAATCCTCAAAATCTGCTTATATTCAAGCTCAGAAAAAACCCCAACACTTACTGCTTCCCTCTTTTGTTAACAAACAACCCACTGGACACTTGAACGCATATGTTGCAAGGAAGAACTGCTTGGTCCATAATCCAAATAATAAATTTCACCAGATTTTCCATGGAAAAAAAAAGAAAAAGAAATGAATATATTCTTCCTCTGACAACAGAGCAAATTACAGTAAATGGAAAACCATGTCAGATTTCTTTCCTCTGAGGAGGGGGGCGAAAAAAAGGTGACAGTAATATGTGAGAGTTTAGCGATAATGAGTTCCATATTCTTATAAATTAAGTATAGTTCAGGAATTTAGAGGTTCAATTAGAACAAGGTATCCTGCTTTGCTGGAAGCTGTGTATGTTCCAAATATAAATTGTTACACTTCACAAATTGAATATAAAAGGTATTAGTCCTGCAAGGCCTATGCTTGAGTAAAAGTGTACTATCACAATCAATCACATTTGTTTAAGAATTTCCAAGCTATTAAAAATTTGTATGTGAATCCAGCATGGTTAAATCATTGTAGTAGTCCTGACTAGAAGACCATTGCACATGGAGGAGTTAAGAGATCCACATAACAGTTCCCATGAGCAAGCCGCCAGGCCTGTACTGTGCTGTGCAATCCCCTGTCTGTGAGGTAAACCCAGCCCAGCCAGCTCAGAAATGCAGAATCATGGAATGGTTGAGGTCTGAAGGGACCTCTGGAGGTTATCTGGTCCAACACCACTTCTCAAGCAGGGTCACTTAGAGCATGTTGCCAATGACCACATCCAGACAACTTTTGAATATCCACAAGTATGGAGACTCCACAACCTCTCTGGGCAACTGAGCCTTTTCTTCTTCAGGCTGAACAGTCCCACCACTCTCAGTCTTTCCTCATAGGAGAGATGCTCCAGTCCCTTCATCAACTTTGTGGTACTTCACTGGACTCCGTCTGGTATGTCTATGTCTCTCTTGATCTGGGAAGCTCAGACCTGGACACAGGGACTCCATGTATGGCCTCACCAGTGCTGAGCAGAGAGGAAAGATCACTTCCCTCAACCTGCTGGTAATACTTGCCTATTGCAGCACAGGATACCATTAACTCCTTTGCCACAAGGCCATATTGCTGGTGCATATTCAGCTTGGTGTTAACCAGGACTTCTAGGTCCTTTTCTGCAAAGCTGCTCTCCAGCATGGCGGCCCTGGGTGGCTCCCAGCATATACTTGTGCATGGGGCTGTCTCTACCCAGGTACAGGACTTTGTACTTGTTGAACTTCATGAGCTTTGTCAGAACATTTCTCCAGTCTGATGAGGTCCCTCTTGGGACTGGTGACAATACCACCTGCATGGCCTTGCACAGCAAGATGTTCTCATGTAAACATCCTTTTTTGTTTGGCTGTTGAAATACTGAATAGAGCTGCTATCTTACAAGAAAAATCCTAGGGTAGATCAGATGACTATAATGGGGGAAACCTATCGGACAGCGTCTGCACAGCTTGCTGAGCACTGAGTGGAGGCCCATTAGGTGCTGCACACCTTGGGGTCCCCAGCATGTGAAGGGACAAAATAATCTCGACTATTTTCTCTCACTTTACAGCATTAGCTCTAACAAACACCATTTTAAAGGATAATTTACAGAGTCTAAGTGCCTTTCACGCTAGGATCATAATAAACCAGTACCTCCTTCTGCAATACAGTGATGAAAACTTCTGAACGTCAGAGAACCCCCTTGTTTCAGAGGTGGTTTATTTTTCAGTACTGTAACTTGTTTGCAGATTAATACTCTTTGACAACTCTATGGTCCTATTTTTGTAATTTTTAATTCTTAAATAATATATGGAGTAACTATTAGCGCCATTTTTTCCAAAGCAAATACATTAACAAAACAAACAAACAAACAACAAAAAAATTGAAACAAACCCCCCTTTTCGTTATCAATGATTGAGTAACTTATTTTTAACTTGCTCTTCAAAGGCAGCTCAAAGACATTACATAACAAATGAGAATGGTCACTGGTATTTCTTAGATCTGATGATAAATACATAATAGCTCATTACAATTCTCTGCATACTGTCTGGGTGTTTGGCGTAAAATGGTAGTTGTGATTATACTACTGCTGCTGACAACTGTGATTGGTGTAGCATTACAGACTAACATATACAGCATTTGAAAGAAACTTGGGGAGAAAAGGCTGTCTGGGGAAGACTGCTTGTCCATAGGGTCCTTCATTCTGCCTTCTCCAGGTGGCTGATGTCACTTGCACCAACACGAAACCCCTTTTTTTTTCCACTCTGTGGGACAGAATTTCCAGATCGAGTGCAGAGATGACTACTAGGGCCTGATTGGGTTTTCCTTAGGTGGAGAAAGTAACCAACTGAAGAGCCAGGCTCACAGGAAAGTGACTTCTTCGGCTGAAACCCTGGAACATTTACCAGCAGGAAAAGAAGAAGGTGACTTTGTTTACTCTGAAGTGCTTGCATTTGCAAGTAAAGGGTGTGGCCACAAAGAAAGCACTGTCTGTCAGTACATTAAAATTTACTGTGTAGTCCCAACCTAAGCAGCACTGTATGCATCTGTTGCAGACTCCTGCAAACAGAAACATGCACAAGTAAATGGTAACAAACTTCAGAAACTAAGTCTTGCCTACCAGTAATCTTAGGGAAAACCCAGCTGATTCAATGAAGGTCATGTCTTCCTTCTGAGCACTCTCTTACAATTTTCTTGTTTCCAAGGTGAGTCTGCCACCCACCTCAAGCTCTGGTCATAGGGAGAAAACCACACACACACACAAAAACCTCGACCCCAAACAAAACTAACCCCAGAAAACTGTGTATGTCTGCCAGCATAATAACAACCTGTCTTTGAAAAACAGCATTTGTCAACATAACAAATTTAGCTCTCATTCACTGTTACATTTACCACTAAGAGAATGATTTTGTAATACATTTAGGAACTGTATAAAAATCAAGACAGCCTGAGAAGCCTTCAGCTACAGCTAGTCACCTGCCTTAGCCCTAACTTGATAAAGAAACAGACCTCTCAGTAATGAGAATTTCTTGGTCTCTGATGAAACCCGCAGTTTGGTGCTCCTGGTATTGCTGAGCAGATCTGAACACGTTATTCTTACACTGACACACCCCTCTGTTTTTGAAAGTAGGGGATTTAGTAACACCTTTGTCTTACTTTGTTCTGTGTCATTTGCTTTTCGATCTGAAATTCCTCTGACCATGGCTATTAGTGCCAGTGTAATCGCATTATTTCAAAGGAACTGCTAACTACTCTGCAAACAAAGCCGTTCCTAAGACTGAAAGTTGCTTCTTCTATTCAAGCTTAATTTCATTTTATTAATGTCTTTGCTCATATTCTGCCTATGCATCTATCTGCAAACTTACCAGTAAGAGCTATTTTTATCCCTAAAACCTGTGCTCTCAAAGCATGCATTCACTCATCCTGATTTTGACATCTCACTGGGGAAAGCAAAGACGAACTCGTGTAACTCATTCTTTATTGAATTTGGTTGAAGAAATCTAGCAAGACAGCTGCATAGGTTGCTGCCTTTATCATTATACATCTCTAGAAGGGTTTATTTTTTTTGACACAGAAAAGAGTGAAAAGAAACAATCTTTGTACCTGTCATAACATTTCAGAAGTTTGTTTTCCTGCAATCCACAACTAGTAGCTAGTAACTCTTCTGTCCTAAATAAGAAGCCAGAATACTGAAGAGGGCACTAGACAGATTAGCAGAATATAGGTTTAAATTTAATCTACACCCAAATAAAAATATTACTTTTTTCACAAATTATTTAATCTATATCTCTCTGGCCTTTGGCAGGGACAAAACATCTAAGGATGTCTTCCGCCCTTTAGATACTTGAAATTACTATGCAGAGGAAATAAAAGGCAAGGCACAAAAGTGATGGGAAAAATTCTTGGTTTGGAGACTGGTAAGTAAGATTAAAGTTTAACTCAAACGAAAATGTCAAGATGCCTTATTTCTTTTTATAGTGAAAAAACTAAAAGAAAATACTTTGAGTCAACCCAATATTTTGTTTCACTTTGACCTATTGAGGAAAAGAATAATTATGTAACCTGAGAAGAAACCTACTGATGTCCCCCTCTCCCCAAATCCTTTGTCACTTGAAGTGGCTGACTAAAGTTAGGAGCAAGTAAACAGTTAATTATCCTATCTTAAGAATGTTTTTTAATTTACAAATTGACCCAAGACACAGGCATTTCACAAAGTATGTGCACAACTGTATCACAGCAACCTGAACTAATGTCACTACTGCCTTTTGCAATCAAACCTTCTCCTGTAATGCTGTTTGAGAGGTCCCCTCTCTTCACTTGCCTCCGTGGAAACATTCCAGTCCTACTTTTCATCTTTTAAACCACTTGGTCCTATCACTCTGTTCTGCTCTAGACGTCTCAAAACATTCCAGGAACCATTTCTGCTCATCAACAAAGAATCTGTCAAAAACCTAAATATTCCTGCCAGCGAGTAAATTGAATTAGTTCTTTAAAAAACCTAATGTATTTGGTTTGCATGGTAAGGTTTTGGTAGCAGAGGGGCTATAGGGGATCCATCTTCTGTGAGAAGTTGCTAGAAGCTTCCCCTATATCCAATGGAGCCAATACCAACCGGCTCCAAGACAGACCCACCACTGGCCAAGTCCAAGCCCATCAGCAATGGTGGTAGTGCCTCTGTAATAAAAATATTTAGGAATGGGCAGGGATGGTGACACCTGCACAACTGCAGCCAAAGAGAGGAGTGAGAACATGTGACACCAGTCAGTGCAGAAGGAGGGGGAGGAGGTGCTCCAGGCACCAAAGCAGAGATTCCCTTGAAGCCCGTGGTGAAGAACATGGTGAGACAGGCTGTCCCTCTGCAGTTCATCAAAGCTAATGGTGGTGCAGATATCCACCTGCAGCCTGTGGAGCAAGGACCCCACACCGCAGCAGGTGGATGCCTGAAGGAGGCTGTGGCCTCATAGGAAGCCCATGCTGGAGCAGGCTCCCAGCAGGACTTGTGGACCCCTGGCGAGAGGGTCCCATGCTAAAGACTGTCTGGTCTATCAGGGAAATTTCAGATATAAGACTATATACAAAAATTCACCTCTTCCACTGAAAAATAATTTCTGTGTAAGGCTCTTTTTTAGATTCAGACAAAACATATTACGCACTACCAAAATCTCACAGACCCCTTCATCCTGTGTGTTCTTACCCCTTTCTTGCAAATCCATACTTGTGTGACTAGTTCATTAACTGGTTCAGTGGCCAATTAGCTGAAAAGTTACCATGCAAAAAAAAGAAAGACTGTCTGGGGAAAAAAAACAAAACAAACCCAAACCCTCTTCCTCCAAGCCTAATTATTAGTTAGGTAATTAGCTAATAAAGGTTAATAAAGGTAAGAAAGATATTGACACCATATTTGTGAAGAAGCAATTTTATTCCCCATTTTACCTTACTCCGACTTGTATTTAAAACCAATAGATTGGCCTGCTGATAAATACAAGTATCTGTCTGACTGGAATGATTGTAAGGAATAACATCCATGTAAAAAACCCTGATATATAAAGAATTCCAAAGAATTACATCTCTCAGGGTAATACAGGTCACACAGGATCTTCCCTCCAAGCCTACTGGCAGCAGTACATTGTCATTTGTACATGTTTTTCAGACACACCTCATTTTAATGGTGTTTACAAGTAGCTCTAGTTAGGAAACTAGTTCACAAATAAATAAAACTATTTCACAAAAGAATGAATCTCATAATGAAATACTATTTTTATATAATCCATTTTTCATTTAAAGAAACTAAATGGATTTTGTACCAGTTAAAAGCTAGACAGATGAGGGGAACAGATACTGTAATCACTCATTCACTTTGAATAAATATTTGAGTTACAATATTGAAAGAGATATTGCATTTTCTATGGCTGGCATTTTAATTCTAATTGATTTATGTTATTTCCTCAGATCACCAGCTCATTGCATTTACTTCTACAAAGTCCCCCATGGATGCAACAGTATGTTTTTACTTGCATTTGCTTTACTGTTTCCTTCCTTCACAACGTGGAGATACATGAGGAGGAGAATGGCAAGAAAGGAGAAAAGGGAGAAAAAGAAGGAAAAGGATGACTGGTGGTGAAAAACATAGAGACCTAAGAATAGAGCAGGAATTTTAAAAAAGGATAGACAGCATGTGGAATAGAGAAACAATGTGATATGATAAAAATAAAAATAAAATAAAAACACATTAAAAAAAACCACAGGACAAAGTTATTGGGAAAAAAGATAAGTGGGCCTAAGAAAAAACATTTTTATTTCATGACAGTTTTCTAACATTCAAACAGTTGTTTCTGTTCTGTAGTGGTATGAGTGTGCAAAAAAGATGTGGATTTTTTTCTGTCCTGTCCCCCTCCCACACCAAAAGCACAAGAGCAATCTAAGTGAGAACAGAGCAACTGAACTGCACATTATGGTACTTGCCTTACAGAAAGATATTGGTTTTCAAGTCTTACTTCCATCCAGTTACAATGGGACAATCTATGCAAATTCTCTCCTAGGTTGTAGTACAAACCTCTTTTAAAGTGCTTTTCTTTTTTCCCCTTGGAGCAGTAATTATTAAATAGTTTTACCTGAAGCTCAAACTCAAAAGAGCTGGGAGTTTAATAGAACTCTCACAGAAATCCTACGAGAATTTTAAATTTCACTATGCTGTGCTAGTTTCCCTTACTGCCCACCTTCCCCCCTTTCTTCTGGTCTGTTCCTCCCCTTTCCTTTCTCCCTCTGAGAAACATTCCCTATTCATACTTCGTTAAGACTGTCAAATTGCTAATAGCAATGTATTTTGATGAAACCTTCCATTTTCAATAGAAAAAAAAATTACTTGGAAATGTTTTGATTAATCTCTTCTGAGGCCGTGGTTTCACAAGACAAGGTGAACCAAACTAACAGCCCAGCGCTGCTGAAAAAAGGAAGGCTCCAGAGATCCAGGGGTATCATGTAAATTCTGGTATGTGAAGGCTACAGATCCAGGAGTCCCAGCTGCTCCTGGGTGACACTAGTGTTCTTGTGAGGTTCACAGATACATCAGCAGTGACCAGGAATGTAAGTTTTGGTTCCCTGACTGCAAGGAGTCATGGGAATTTTTTATTGCAGAAGCAACGTATCTTCAAAAGGGAGTCACTTTGTGTATTGTCAACTGATATTGATGGCTTGTGAAATCTGAAAGCTTTTAGTTGTGTTACTGATAGGATTCAAACATTGGAATAAATGTTCAGCTCCCACTTACTGGAAGGTCTGCCTTTTTCTCCAGCTCTATCGCTATTTTCAGAGCCTATAACAACTCTTATGCAGAGAACAATCCCCTGAGATTATCTGAATCCTAAAAATCCTCTTATGAAATGTGCATACTTTATAATACTCTGTTTGCAAGAAATAAGGACAGAAGGGACTAACTACACTCCTGTCTTTCAGAAGTGGTAGGATGCAAATATTTATACACACATACAATCTGTTAAAAACTCACCTGAGTGCAACTGAAATATTAAGCATAACCAATTTTCTGCTTTCCTTATGCCTGGAACAAATTTGATTATTCTATGAATAATTCCAAACAGATCTTCACACATGGTGATGCACTCTGCATATCATGTACCAACCTAATATTCTAGCCGCCTTCATGGAACTTCTTACTTTACTGTGCCTAATGCTAGCAAATATTAGCGGTATGCAAATGAGTGCATAAGTAATGCTGAACATGAAATGCAGTAGTTTTCTGAAAGCTTAATTTAAGTGTGTTGCTATCTCACTATGTTCCATCTTCACTGACAGCTGACCAATTGTATTGAAAATTGCCAGATATTACTCAGGCTGCTTTCACTTGACACTGTAAATTTAAAAGACTTGGACCAGGAAAGGAAAGGACTGGGAGAAGAATTAGCCAGCAGAAGTTCACACGCTTTCCATAGTCACAAAAGCTGAATGTTCCATTAAAAAAAAAAAAAAAAAGAAAAAAAAAAAAAGAAAAAAAGGAGGACAGGTAAATTCTAAATCCACCAGAACAATTGTTCTGTTTCAGAGCGTTATCATGGAATAATCTCAAAGCAGGTCTCCATTTAGTGTCACTAAGCTTTTTTGTCAAGGGTGGACTGAAAGAAACATTCATCAGCGAGTTATAAAGTGTAAAATTGGACTAATTCCCATGTAAATATGAAAAAGAAGCACTGTTTCACTTTGATTATATAAAGAATATCTTCCCACAGAGACAATCAATGAAAAATATATTAATTTATATTATGTTTATAGATGTATTTTATTTTTATTACAAATATATGTATGTATACATACACAGATCCATTAAAAAAAACTAGAATACACAAGAAAACCTTTAAGAAAGGGAAGGAAGGGGAGGGGGGAGGAAGGGAGATCTATAACATGTATGATTTGTTAATATACCTTTCTTAAATAATTTGTTTGCATAGAAATCATGTCATAGTTTGGGCTGTTCTACACATAAACTCTTCAGAGACAGTGTCATACCTGCAGCTGAGTATTAATGCATGGTCTAATTTTATTACCTATTGTAATTTAATTTGGTTTTAAAACTGTACTAAGTAAACTAGGATTCACAATTTCACAATTAATTGAATATAAAATAACATTATTTAAGACTGTTCAGCATACTAATAAGACTATCAGTGTAATAGAATAAACATGAGGCAGTTAAAGAGGTTTATTTTCAGTTCATAATGTTGCTAAATAGGCAAGGATTCATTGCTGGACACTTAATGATTTTCTTTTCCTATATGGTCTATTAGTATTGCAAAATTTCTGAAACGGATGAAAAATTATGCATGTTAGTTCCACAGCAAGTCTCAGAGGAACAGGTTTCTCATTATTTTACTGAAATGGCTTCTTGCCTATTAGCCAATTCTTTGCTTATATGTATAGTGCCCCACCATCTCACTTTACCTTTAATTGTACTCATGGGAGAGCATTAGTGTCACTAAGTTTAATAAGGGACCTCAGATACCCTCTAGTTGCTTTTCCTTCTGCCAGTGCTTCCTCTGTTTTTCAGTCAGGCCGGATAAAATCAGTTTAGTCGGGATTAGTATTTTAATCATATAGCAAAATCAAATTAGCCTAACGGAGGTGCAAGCATGCAGCTAAGCTGTTGTAGTGCATGGGCTAGACAGTCTAAGTAGCAAGTGAAAAGGTTTTCTGAATTATCGCTTTGCTACACAGAATATTATGGGGTCTTCCCTGCAGGGCTATTTTCAGTTTGGAGATGAAACAAACATGAACTAAGGTACTATCTTACAGTAAACCATTTTCTTATAAACTCCAGTCCTGTTTATTTAAACAAATGAAGAGGAACTACATGGATGAAAGACCTGAGTCTTGCAACACTCAGAGCTGCAACAGCTAATTCTTACACACATTGCCATTGTAACGGAAGCAGTAAACCTGAATTTAATACCGTGACTTCCCTGACAAAAAAAACCTAGAACAGTCACATATCAGAGAATTAGATTCACTAAAATATTTTTAGCTCACTGACAGCAGAAAGTAGGATACAGAGAGGTGTATTTTAAATCTTTCTTTTCTCCAGGAACAGAAAAGAAATTTTTTCTGTAACTGCAAAAAAATATTTCTGCCTCTGTAAGATCACACTTCTCATCTTGAAGCTAAGCCTTAAACACCTACAAAACAGTGCAAAGACTGATCAAGCCTCTTTTCAAAATAACAGTTCTAGTTTCAGACTCCTGGGAGACCTGGAGTCAATCTTTTTACTCTGGTTGAGGGGATAGAGGCTGTTCGAGATCTGAGCTCATCTTCCCCTTTCTTGGGGGTTTGTCTCCCTCGATTAGGGCCAATTTAGAAAGAGCACAGGTAGCGACCATTGATAAAGCTGCTCTTAATAAATCTAGAAGACTCAATGAGAGCTGCCTTGCCTTCTCTTGGAAGCTGCTTTTCAAGCCAAGGCTCTCACCCTCAACCCCTGCCTGCACTACATTTTCAGCTGCATCACAGCTAGTCTTGTGCCTGACTATGGAACTTGTTGATCCAGACCCTGACCTGTGGACCAAGGACCTCATCACAACGGACTTACCAGAGATCACTGGGCTGTGGCTGATCTCAATTACTGTTTCTAGACCTGATCCTGACTTGCTGACTCAATTTTCAGGCTGGACCTCGGACCTATCTTATCACTGTGGACCCTTTCTGATCATCAGGACTCTCATCTGGTAATAGCTATCATCACAACTCCTGGCCTCCTTACCTCTCTCAGGTGCTGCAGGATGGGACCCTTGCTGGTGAGGCCATTGCCTCTGCTGCTGATGTTACCATGCTTGGCTCTTGGCTCCCTTTCCTTTAGGGAACTATTTGTCCTTGCCGTTGCCAACAGAGACTATACTCTATTTGAGTTTATACACATTTCAAACAAACACACACCCCTACCACCTCCCAAAACCCTCAAAAGTGACTTATGTATCAAGCTATAAAACTCCTTTGGAACAATTTTTTTTCAGTGTATTTTTCAAGACAGTTTAAATTGAGATGCTCCTTTCTCAGGTGAAAACTCCAAGCCAATGCAGACAATAGATCTACCTTATTTTTAACTTTGCTTTAGCCCAATACGGTGTTAGTATTTCCTTTAAAATAGTTTCTCTTTGATCCAAAGCTGATAAACAGTTTTAAGGTTCTAAAAGTTGCTTTTAAGAATCTACTGAGGCACTAGGTCTAATCTTATACATTGGGTACTCTTCCAGGTGAAAGATGGAAAACTATGCTAAAAGGGGGAGATAGCCTGGTCTTTAAAGGAAACAGCATCTTTCATATTTTCAGTGATGTGTGCATCTGAACTGCCCATGTAATTCCATAAATTTAAGACTGAGGGTATGAAATATCTTCTGAAACTGCTCTCTCAGATGGAAAAGTGATTACATACTCATAATAAGCAATATTCTATACAAAATGGTAACTCCTTTATAGTGTACATTTAGAAACCAGAATTCGGAAATTTGGAACAGGAAATTAATTTGAGTATAAAACTAGAATAAAATCTAGTTTACACTAATTTCTAGATGCAATGGTATCTCTCAATATTAGCATTAGCTGTTGCAAGTATGAACAATTATCTATGTTTAAAACAGTAATTTCACTGATGCCTTGAAAACATCAGCAAACAATGTATTATTTCTCTTTCAACTGTGTAATAATGAATCTGTCTCAGAAACATAGCAGTTCTGTGGTTCAAGGCATCGCTGACATTTGAGATAAAACCCAGACATTTCAAAAAAAATTTTATTGCTTTCTCAATAGGAAACTACTAAATATTAAGATGTGGGGAGCTATGGCAACCTTTAAGAAAGAAAACACCAACAGCCTTTGCTGGCAATCAGATGATCACAATTAATTATCACACAAATTATCACAATTAATATTATAACATATTTCTGATACATCTGCAGCAGTCACCTTGCTGTTTCATGTCTTTAGCAACAAATTCCCATTAAAACTTTCTACCTGTGAATAAAGATAAAATTATTTTCTGATATTTTCAAAATTACTTGGTTAGTTACTTCAGTCAGTCGTGAGAAACTGAAAATCTGTAAAAACTACAGTTAACCTTAGTGATGTTACCTTTACTAACCCAATAAAAATCTTTTTTCTACTCACACAAATTAAAAGCCTTTTTTAGGGTGTCTGGCCTTATAATGGAATGTTTCACAGACACTGTCGCAGTCATGATCTGCCTTGAAGGTGTAACTTGACAAAACTAAGAATTGCACAGGCAATTAGGTTCAATATTAGACTATGATATGCTGTGAAATGTGAAGTCTCAGAAAATCTGGACAACGGTTCTGACACTGGGTTACATTTAGCTATAAATCAGCGTCTTGTAAAATTTGTTGATCAAACTTCCTTAGAATTCAAAGGACTTTATACCTGTTTACGTATCTATCTATCTCTAAACTCTAGCGTGAGATCCTTCAGGCAGGTACAATAATAGAGATATTTTTCAAGTATATATTAAAGTAATTTTATAGCAGTTAATTGACAATTGAAATTATCTCTATCTAAAGTCTAGAAGAAAATTTAGGGAATTTTTTTTTTTTTTTTAGGGTGCTGCATAAATTTCAACTATATTTGTCTGGGCTGAAGTGTACAGAACTTGGTCTGAAAAAATTATGTCTGAGTTCTTCCCTGAAGGGAAATAACTTTACCCATCTAGTTAATTTTAGCTACCTAGGAGTCCTCTGGGGGAGTAGGTAGCTAAAGTACATCCAACTCCTTGTATTCCAAGAAGGTTCTTAAGTCAGAAGTATCAGTCTAGGAACTGAGCAGTCATCACTCCTGACTTTTTAAAAAAGCTTTTCGTTTGACTTCTCTGTTGAAAACCTCACCTTATTTTTGTCCCTCAGATACAAAGAAACCCTTTCATCTTTCCAAATCTACACCATGGGCTGTGGAACTCTCTATAATTTCCTCAACATCTTGTGACATTACCAGCAGTACAAAAGGGCCTTATCAGATCCTGGACTTAAAACTTCAAAACCTACTCGGTAAGTATATTCACAGACAATTTCAAGACCTGCAAGAAAGGTCTGTCTTTGTACCAACTCCCAAGGTCTGAGACCACACATGGAATTCTACCAATAAACTTTACTAGTAACTACATGACAAATACATACAATTTATAAAATCATTATTAAATATTTCAAAGTATTTTGAATTCTCACAGGACCTTTCCTTATCATTATAAGAAGTGCAAAAGCAGAGGACTGAGATAATATCATGTTTTAACAGGAGAAATTGCAAAAAATTACATGCCTGTTTTCAGTTCAGGTGTGCAATTCAGTATATTCTCTCATCCTTGCAGAAATCAAGTTTTCTTCCTTGCGTTTAAGTTTTTTTTGTTAAAGAACAAGGTTTCCTTGGGTAAATTCTACATCCAAAGTTTAATCAAAACTTACATTAGTAAGGACTTCTCTGAAAAGATGAGCCATTTAATGTCTCTCCTTTATTTGAGAAACATGAATTAAATAAGGAACACTGCCTTAGTCAGGAAATCACCCTAACCCTGAGCAATTCCAAGTATTATCAATTACTTCTCAGCTCATTAAAACCTGAAGTTACTTATCTCTTAGCTTCTTTAAAAGCGAGTAGCATTTTAAGAATGTATTCTGTGCAGGTGTTAAAGTTTAACAGGACACCTACCACAGTTCTTAAGATTTTAAAGGAAAAAGAGAAACCAAACTGGAAAAACTGAGAAGCAGCATTGTATTTGCTCAGATTTTTTTCTTCCATAAAATAAAATAATAAATAATTTAGTTAACCAAAATGTTTGGTTTTCTTGAAATGGATTATTTTGTTTGGTAACCTTAATAAGCCTTTTTTTTTTTTTTTTTTTCTTCATTTTATGTAAGTTTTTAAAGTACTTTGCTTGAAGGATAATGACCCTAAACACATCTGTAGTTCTATACTCTAAAGTAAAATTTACAAAAGGTAAAGAAGAAAAAAACCCATTTTTTTCCTTTTTTTGACACTGCTCACTTTAAGTGCCTATATGTATTTTTGTAGTCCCTCATAACTTTCTTTTTCTGTTAACTTACACTTTAATAGGAAAAAATTAAACCTTGTCATCAGAAAAATAATAATAATTAAAAAAAAAGATTGCTTTCTCACCTTGATCATCTCCTTTCTTCTTTTCCTACAGCTATGCAAAACACAGAGGACAGAACGGGGACAAAAACTTGTGTCTGAGGATCAGTGACTTTACATAGTTCAAGAAGTATTCTGAGAAGAAGTTCTGTCTGATTCAAACTCCTTCCTGATGTAGAAGTATTTCATTTCCTCTCCATGTACCAGGGTTGTATTTTGGAACTCTTCACCTGTTTTCTTCCATAGCACATCTCTGTTACTCAATCACTTCAGCTTCCTGTCTTCACCATTGTACATTTCTCATTCATGGTACCTGCAGTCACACAGCCTGTTTTGTAAGCACACACACAGTGAAGTATTCAGTTATTCTGTCCACGTTCATTCTCATTCTCCATGTTCTTTCAGGAAATGCAATGGACCTGATGGTTTGGATTCATCCTGCACAACACTGAATGGCCTTTTGCTTAAGAACCTTGTTACAGTTCCATCAATCACATTTTAATTTTTATAGTGCTATAATTTTTCCATGACACACTTCATGGTGCTTTGGGGCACAGGAAATTCACAACTTCCCTTAAATTATTTTGCTTTCTCTCTATCTAACTGCTTTCAGTCACAGAAAAAATTGTTTATCATCCAGCCAGTGTTTTACTTTCCATAGGTTTTTCTCTTAGTTGTCACATTTCATATAATACTGTTCCTTTTCTGGTTTGGTTCGATTTGGCTTCCCCCCCCCCCCCCCCCCCCCATCTATTTTTATGCCCTTTCCTGCCTTCAGGTATTGCTTAGACAAGCAACACATTATAAGATAATGCCTCCAGCTCCCTTATTAAATAATCTGTTGCTATTCCATTTAGATTCTTATAAGTACCTCTCTTGCAAAGAAAAAAAGACCCCTACCAAACAACAAACTGTATATTCTAGGTATCTTCGCATCAAAGATATGTAAATGGAATTGTTACCATGTTCTCATGCACATGAAGGCAAAAAGTATAATCTTCAGATTTCTTTCTACCTTGAAACTACTCTTACTGCTACCTTGAACTTCATTATAATTACTAGATTTATCCTCCTGATCCTCACCTGTGTGGAAAATGTTTCATATTATTTACCACAAACCTGCCAGTATTAATTTTTTCCAAGCTGCATCTTGCTGTTATTTTCTTGCTCATTCTCAGCTTACCTTCAGGATATTTCTCTACTCTTTTTAGTATTTAGATCAGTTGACAAGGTAGTAGCTAAAGATGTTTATTGCCTCTTCCAGGTCATTAATGAAGATATTAAATAAGAAAAGATTCAACAGGTGTCACTGCAGTATCCTCAGGAAGTCTGCATTTTGCTTATTATGCTTTGTTTCATAACAATTGTCATATTTCACTTACACATATTTGTCTTCTTCCTTCTATATATTTGCAATCTTCCTTCTATAGTGTAGGTCAGCACTTGTTCCATTCAATACCTTGATTTAAATCTGGGTTTATCACCCCAATACACTAAACACTGCTGATCACCTTAATTCCAAAAGTTAGCATTTCTCATATTGGTATCTGAATGTCTGCTTTCAAACTTGAGATCAAAATGTAAGACAGCATTTGTTGGTTTTCAGCCTGCTATGTAGGTGCTCATATTCCCATTTCACATTAAATTAATTTCAAGATGACTACTTAGATGAAAACTGAACAGTTGAAGATGGACTTCCAACTTACAAAGACACTTTAGAGTAATAAGCAAGAAGAAGAAAAAAAAAAAAATAAGCTATATTGCATTGCCTGACTGATATGGAAAAATTAGCACTTTCTTTTTCTCCTGGTGTATTAAAAACAATTTTAACTGGCTATTTCAGGTGCATTTTTAGTTCAACTGCCACATAACGATCATCAATGATGGCTGTAGGGTAAAGAGTAGTATTCAGAATGAGGTGTGCAAAAATACTCATTACTTGTAAGCATAATGTTTCAACTAGAGATGTTGACAATCACAAAAAAATCTCTTGTGTGTAAATAGGATGGATTGGCTATGGCCTGGTTTTATAGACTTTAAAATAGGCTGCTGTAGCATAGGTGCTTACTATGTGTAACCTCTGGGGTACTCACAGTAGGAACAGTAGCCAATTTTTGCTTCCCAATCATGGCATTCATTACCCAGCAGTACTGTCAGGGAGCTATAGAAATAAAACCATTTAAAATTGCCTCTAGCATTATGAAGAGGAGATTTATAAGAAAACACTTTCAAAAATTATAAAAGTATTCATTTGCTTGAAAAATTTGCATTTGTTTTATTTTTATTTCCTTGATGATATTTAGAAATAAAAGGTAAGGTTTGAAAGTGACTGTCCCATGAGATTCATGTGTTCATTGTGCATGGATTGCAGCACACCGGAGAATATTATCAGAGGAATTTTTTTTCAATTATCTTTGTCAGTTCTGAGATAATCAAAAGTGCTTGAAGTCACTCCCATAAAATAAAATGAAGCTGAGCCATCTTTCATGAACAAATAATAGGTATGACAAAATTGCAGGTATCTATGGAGAAACGGTAGTGGTTTTGTATAGAAATGCAAAGGGACAAAGGTAGCTCTATATTATTACATAGGTTTCCCCTTGTCATTGTGCAAGAGAAAACAGTGTGTACTGTGATTCATCAATTACAAAGAAAAAGATTATAAAAATCTAGGGAAGAACAAGGATGTAGGTCACAGCAAAGGTTTAGGCATTTATAATATCCTTGTTCCATGAATGTTCTGTGCACACTGTTGTGATTGTTCAGTACTTTGTGAAGCTGTAAGGAGTCTTCACAACACAAAAGCTAATTTATTTTCAAATATCATATTCCCCTGCATTTCTGCTTGAGCATAGCTGGCTTTATTACTAAGGCAAGATACATCTATTTGTTTTTTGTGGTTTACTGATATGGAATCTCATGGAAAAAATATTTCATTTTCGCATTGTTCTAACAGGAAACTGAAAATACTCCATAGAAATGTAATGTCACCAATAGCCCCATTAAAAATGGTTAGATTAGGCTTAAAGAGAAGTTCAGTCAGAACAGGGACTAAGCATGATATTAGGAATTACAGCTTGGGCTAAATTGATTTTTCAGTCTAAAAAGGTAGATATGCTAGTTTCGTTACTTTTGCTTCCTCCCTGATCACAGATATATGTTCCCCTTACCTTTCTTGCACTGACCTGCTTCAGCTTCCTGAAATGACAGAAAAGCAATCTGACAACACAGAGCAGCTCTCCATCAGATGAGTGAACTAACAGTTCAGTGAAGATTCCGGAAAACATCAGTCCAAAAGTGGAAGTCAGACTCATGTAGCTTCAAGTTAAGAACGGAGGACATGGCAGAAACGGCACTGTTGCATTTGGCAGGGGAAAACTGTTAAACTGAGTCATAGCCTGTAGAGTTTAGCAATGCTACAGGATGAACAGCAAGCAGGCTGGTTTTCCAGAAACAACTTCAGCAATTACATTTAAAATGTGGTGCTACCTCTGTACTTTCTCAAATCACAAGGAAGTTGACCAAACCCACTTTTTTTTAAAAAAAATCTTTTGTTATTCCTGTGTGATCTGTATCAGTCTGTACTTCAGTCACCTATATTTAGATAACAAAATGTCTACATAAATTATCTTTGCTGATGTAACCCCTGAGATTCTGCAGTCCAAGACTACAGTTCTTGTATGTTCTGATAACAGAAATAATTTTAAAAATTAATAATCTATAATGTACAGGTTTAGCTATTGATAGAGCTGCTCAGAAATGTATTGATAGAACATTTACCCAAAGTGTCAATTTGGCAAAGTACCATTCAAAGGGAAGTGTTAAATTCTGGTGAGTTTTCCCACCTTAGAAAAGTACTATCTTGTTCTGAAGAAAGATTTATTTTCTAGTATATGTCTCAGTTGCTGAGGTGAACATCGCCAGTGCTGGTGCACTCAGCAGTAGAGTGCCTGAAAAGGGGGAACTTCAGGGGAGCAGAGAGACCTTTCAGGAGCCCACAGCTCACGCCACAGTGGCTGATGGGGCCTGGACAAAGCCAGGAACAATGGTGGTCAAGGCCTGCCCCGTCATCCCCCCAAAAAAAGAAACCCCTGAGAAGTGCTAGCAGCCAGAAACATGGCATGGGAGCTCAGGCAGAAGGACACGCAGGAAGGGTGCTGTAACTCTGCCAGCACCACCAGGGAGCAATGGTATTCACCCAGCTGAAAGCCACAGCCTTTCCAAACTCTGCACCTGCTGCAACTGATGCAGCTGCCCAGACAGAGCTCTGGTGCGAACATGCTGCCGCTCAGGTGCCAGGCTGCAGGCTGTGCCCTGCTCTTGTGCCAGTACCAGATGGCAGCCATAGGCACACCTGGGGGAGGTGTGCCCAGGTAGAGGAATTCCTTTGCTTTGGGGCAGAGCTCTGGGAAGAGGTGAGTAGGTGAGGGTGGATAGTTACAGGCTCTTCAGAAGGGATACGCAGGGCAGGCTAGGAGGAGGGGTGGCACTGGATGTCAGTGAGTGGTTGGATTGTATGGTGCTCACAGCTGGCAACGACATGGTTGAAAGCCTCTGGGTAAGGGTGAAAGGGAAAGCAAATAAAGCAGATCTTGTGGGAGTCTGCTATTGACCACTCAGCCAAGATGATGACCCCAATGAATTATTCTACAAGGAATTAAGGGATATTTCTAGACCAGCTGCCCTTGTCTTTATGGGTGGTTTTAACTTCTCAGACATTGGGAATATCACACAGTAGACATAAACAGGTCCAGGAAACTCCTGAAGCATGTTGAAGATAATTTCTTGATGCAGTTACTAAGGGAGTCAAGTACAAAAGGTGCACTCCTAGATTTGCTGATTGTAGACAGAGAGGGTCTTGTGGGTGATTGGTGGCTGCCTTGGTCACAATGACCATGAAGTAGTTGAGTTTCAAATTATTGGTACCAGGAGAAAAACTGGGGAGACCAACCTTCAGGCTGCTGAATGAGCTAGTAAGGTTCCTTGGGAATCTGCTTTTGAAGGTATTGGGGTCCATGAATGCTGCTCACTTTTTAAGAGCACAGGAGCAGGCACTTCCAAAGAGTCATAGGTCAAGCAAGTGGTGCAAAAGGGTGGCTTGGATGAACAGGATCTTCTTCTAGAACTTACGCGGAAAAAGCAAAGTGTATGGACTTTGGAAACAAGGACAGTGACACAGGAGGACTTCAGAGATGCTGTGCACCATTGTAGGGAGAAAAATTGTGCAGCCATAACTTGATTAGAGTTCAAGCTGACCAGCACGGTGAAGGACAACAAAAAGGGCTTTTAAAATATGTTAACAGCAAAAGGAGTATCGAAGACAACATTGGTCCACTACTTGATGCGGTCGGTCATCTTGCAAATAGGGACACAGACAAAGCGGAGACATTTAATGCCTTCTTCACCTCTATCTTTATTACCAATGATGGACCCTGGGACACCTGAAAGGATGATAAACTCCCAGCCAACTGAACTTCTTTGAGACTTGCTGCTCCAGCTGGATGCACATAAGTCTGTGGGGCCCAATGGGCTTCATCCCAGGGTACCGAAAGGGTTAGATGATGTCATCGTGGGATGTCTCTCCACTATTTTTCAATAGTCTTGGGGGTCTGGAGACATCCCAGTTGAGTAGAAGGTGGCAAATGTCCCAATTTTCAAGAAAGGTAAGAAACAAGACCCTGGTAATTACAGGCCTGTGAGTCTCACTTCAGTGCCTGGCAAAATTATGGAAAAGGTTTTTCTGGGAGTTACTGAAAAACACTTGAGAGACAATGTGTTCATTGGTCATAACCAGCACAGGTTCATGAGGGATAAGCCCTGCTTAACCAGCTTAATTTCCTTTTATGACATCACCCATCTAGTTGACCAAGGGAAGCCAGTAGATATGGTGATTTTGGATTTTAGCCAAGCTTTTCATACTGTCTCTCACAGTATCCTTCTGGACAAAATGTCCAGCATACAACCAGACAAGTCCATAATACATTGGGTGAATGAACTGGTTGACAGATTGAACTCAAACATTTATAGTAAATGGGGTTACACCAAGCTGGTGGCCAGTCCCCAGTGAGGTTCCCCAGGGCCCAGTTTTAGAGCCAGTGGTCTCTAATGTTTTTATAAATGATCTGGACACAGAAATTGAATGTACATTAAGCAGATATGCTGATGATACTAAATTAGGAGAAGCTGTGGACTCCCTCAAGGGTAGAGAGGCCTCACAGGGAGATCTGGATAGACTAGAGACAGGCAATCACCAACAGTATGAAATTTAACAAAAGCAAGTGTTGGATTCTTCACCTGGGATGGGGTAATCCTGGTTATACACACAAACTGGGGGACAACAGGCTGGAGAGCAGCCCTGCAGAAATAAGATCTGGGGGGCTGGGTTCATAGCAAGTTGAAATGAGTCAACAGTGTGCCCTGGCAGCCAAGGGCCAACCATGCCCTGGGGTGCACTAAGCACAGCATAGCTAGCCAGTTGAGGGAGTGATTGTCCACTTCTACACTGCACTGGTGCAGTGCCACTTTGAGTACTGTGTGCAGCTTTCTGTGCCTCGGTATAAGAAGGATAGCAGACTATAAGCGTGTGTACAGAGGAGGGTGACCAAGATGGTGAAAGGTCTCACGGAAAAGACTTATGAAGTCACCTGGTTTGTTCAGCTTCCAGGAGAAGACGAGGCTGAGGAGTGACTTCATTGCAGTCTACAACATCCTAAAGGGGCACACCTGAGGGGAAGGTGCTGATCTGTCTCTGGTGACCAGTGATAGGACTCAAGGAAGTTAAATGAAACTGTCAGGGAGAGTTCAGACTGGACATTAGGAAAAGGTTCTTCACTGAGAAGGTGGTCAGTCACTGGAACAGGCTGCCCAGGGAAGTGGTCATGGCACCAAGCCTTTCAGAGTTCAAGGAGCATTTGGATGATGCTTTTAGTAATATGGTTTAGTTTTAGGGAATTCTATTAGGAGCAGGAAGTTGGACTTGATGATCCTTATGAGTCTTTTCCAACCTAAGAGATACTGTGTT
Organism: Falco rusticolus; assembly: GCF_015220075.1. NCBI lineage: Eukaryota > Metazoa > Chordata > Aves > Falconiformes > Falconidae > Falco > Falco rusticolus. The sequence continues at coordinate 87,527,929 of NC_051189.1, forward strand.
TATGTTTTTTTGGGAAAAAGAAACAAAAAGTTCTATTTCAGGGCTTAGCTATCACTGAACTAAAAATGTTTTCAAAAGATCAAAGTCTTTTTTTTTTTTTAATATATATTAACCTTGATTTTCTGAAGAAGAAAAACACTTAAAAATTTACATCTTTTTGGGCTTTTTCTTCCAATTTCAGAAAGCAAATTCACTGCTGCAGTATACCTGAAAAAGGTACTGGAAGCCAGTCCCAAACACTGTATGCTGCCAAATCATTTCATATCCTTTCCACTTCCAATCTATAGCTAGTAATGAGTTGCATGTATTCATTCTATACCCAGTTTTGTATAAATAATGAGTGATGATTTTCATGATTAAAACAAACAACTATCTATTTGCATAGAAAAGTTTCATCCTGAGATTTGCATGCCATCTCACTTGGGAGGGGCAGGTGTGAAAACCTTTCAATACTTAGCAGTAACTGTCAGTTTTGTCAAAAACAGCAGAGCAGGAGATAACACCTGGCCTGCCAAATAAATATTAACATTTAAAGAGGAGAGGGTGGATCATAATGGGGGAGTGAGAGCATTGGTGACACCTCAGGAATCAATAATCTATGTAGAAAGCTAGAACTGAACAGCATATAATACAAGAAAAAGACTGGATATAAAAGCTAACATCTCTCTTTAATCCAGGATTCTCTCCTGCAGAGGCTAGGCACAGTCCTGAGTCTCTGACCATGCTGGAAAATGAGTTTGTTAACTGGAGAGAAAAGGAAAGAAAGATTATTTGGATTTGATATTTAGTATAAGTAGAGTAAGCATGCCTTTGAGTTCCACTACTTTAACCTTTATAAGCCCTTTGTAACTTTTTTCACTACTTCGGAATGGGTAATATTCTCCAGAACATCATAATGGGAAGTGGATACCTTTCTACCCACCCAGAAAAGCAAATCTGGTAATGCAAGAGTGGGAGACACCTTATTTTCTTCTCTGGACATCTTTACCTATGAAAACTCTGTGCCTTATTAAAATATAGTTGGGACCACATATGAATAGAGGAGTTTAAAATAGTGCAGATGAGTTTGTTAAAAGGTAGGAAAAATGTTAGCATATACCTTCCTTGTACAGCAACGAAGTTCTGTCATCAGCTCAATTCTTGAGCAAGACATCATTTCTGGTTGTATATAGTTATATATATATCTATATGTATATACACACACACACATATATATATATCGTTACTTCACACAGTATAAAACTGCATGCAAGTCTTCCCTTGCATTCATCCTATGGATTCATTTTGGATTCAAACCAGCACTCCAGAGCATCACGAACATTTTTCTCCCTCTCTGGCCTAATTAATTTTTCATTTTCTTCTGCCTAGTTACACAGCCTCAGCAGGGCTCAGCAGTTTGTAAGGTAAGTGTCTTTCCTGGGAAATAACAGAATGTGTTTGAAGTTCCTTAGGCAGGCAGGAAATTAAACCTGGATCTCCTACCATCTGGCCAAGCCTCTGACCAATACACTGTTTAAAAAAATTAAAAAATAAAGAGGGAAAACTTCCCTTGTTATATTTGAAGAAGGATGAGCTCAGGTGTGCTCTTTGGAAGAAATTAAAATAGACAACTCTTAGGCCATGCATCCCACATGGCAGATACATCCCCATGGCATCTAGTGAGGCAAGGCAGGTGAAAAATTTAAGACAAATCCTGATAAGTCTCCAGAATTACTGTATTAACTGACTATAGACATTTGAACAATGATTACTTAAGGAATATTCAGGTACCAGCTGGCTCTTGTTTCTTGTAAAATCCATGCTGAGACACCTATCTCTATGTTAAAACACGTGCTTCAGTTTTCCATCCTGGATCCTGGTACTAAAGACTCAGATGTTGCTGTAGCCCAGGGATCTAAGGGCTTTCTTTTCTACCTAACAACAAAACAAAACAAAAGAAAACAAACAAAACAAAGCAAAACAAAGCAAAACAACAACAACAACAAAAAACAACCAGCATTTCCCCAGAACACTGATGTGCTGTCATTTATATGCATAAAAAAGTTTAGAAATGCTTGAATATGTAGGGGGAAAAGACACATAAATGCATATGAGACATAGGTATTTGTTTAGTGAAAGAAAGGGGCTTTTATCAAAGGACTTATTTATGTTGCAGATGGACAAATTTGCAGGTCAACTGCCACAAAAACATTTGTTTTGTTTTCAGAAGAACAGTTCTGTGCATGAACTTTGTAGAGTGCTAAGCACATTGTGCTAGAGTATAAAATGAATGTCATGCCATACTTGAATTCAGATACACCTTGAGTATGTAATTTATTCAGTTAGTTTACTGAATCCTAAATACAGTTAGGATTCTTCTGTAACTAAGAGTTTGCTATTATGAACACCGGCATTTTTCTGTTTCTGTAAACAACTTTCCATGAGAATTATTTATATTAGTAGTAGAGCTATATTATTATAAGATACTGTCAACACCTAAGAAAAAGATGCCATTAGTCAGAAATATAATATTTAATGGGAGACAGCATAATATACTGAAATGCCATGTAATTAAGCAACATAATCACTAATTTTAGCAGATAGCTGCTTTAAATGGGAGACAAAGCATATCGGGGAGAGGAAGAGAAACAGAAGAGAGAAAGATCGTTAGGTACACAGATTAAGACAAGTTAGCTTTGAAACGTTTCCCATTACCATAATGCTGAAATTCCAGCCAAATGGCATTCTGTAACTGACTAAAACCCCATAAATTAAATGCTTGCTCTTGTTTCCATATTAGCACTTCCTATATGTATTAATGTCTTTTAGATGAGAATCATTCAATGCCATGGCACTGACTTAATGAACTAATATTTGGGAAATTATAATTGCCCTCTAACACCTAGAATAAGAATTATGCATTTATATGCTAGTAACTGTATGTTGCTAAGTAGTAAATTTCCTTCAAATTAAGCTATATCGCCTTTGCTCTCCTCTGGAAGGATAAAAATTCTTATTCTGTAACTTTCATTTTTTTTTATTGGCTAAAGATAACACTGTATAATTAAATTTAAAAATAAGATTTTTCTCCACAAACACTTTTGTCAGTGATCACCTCCTCCTTATAGCCTTAATTCCTACTGGATAGTTAGAGCTTCAGTTTCTTTTTTTGGCTATTAAAAACTTAAATACGTTGTATTTAAAAGTTCAGCATTTTACAGTGTCTTACTTCCAATTTCAAACAGACAGTATCTGATAAATCTCTGAGTTTCTTGTAGCAATGTCCATTCCAGCCTAAATATGCTGTTAAATCTGAATAAAAAGAAACATGGTATAATCCTCTCCACAGATATTAACAGAGAGTGTCTTGTCATGAAGCCACCTATTTGGGCTATTTCAAAACAAAAGAATTTGGAAAGGAGTTCTAAAGTCTTAGACAGTGTTCTGATAACCCACCTTAGAGCAAAAATTTCAATTTTCTGTCAGGACACAAGAAAAGAAACATTACCTCTGGTAGCAAAATAAGAATATTATTTTACTGTGGGTACATTTCTTGCTTTCACAGTGAAAAACCACTAGTACAGACTTCACCTGAGCAGTTACTCCAATACCTATGGTCTATGGAAGATCAGTAAAGTACTAGTTAAAATCTATTTTACCCAGTTTTAGTGTTATGGTTCATAAACGCTTGTTGGATACACAGGAACTGCAGAAAAATGTCTACTACAGTTAATCTTTTTTCCTATGATTGATAAATAAGATTTAGGAGAATACAACTTTGATAGGATATATTTTATTTCTCATAATATACTTTGGCTTAGCAGAAGCTCCAAAAATGGAGGACATAAGTTTTTGATAGTGTGTGGCAGAACACGCATAAAGACAAAATATGTATGAGCTGACCAGAATCATTCATATAGCTTTCTTAAATTTCTGAGGAATATTGAAGGTTTTGTATCCTTGAGTACATAAATACTCTTGAAATTTTGAGCCTCTTTCACTATGGCAAAGACTTGCCTATCTGTGGAAGTCCGCTAAAAGTATGTTGGACTACATAGACTCACTTTAACTTCAACAGTCTGGTTGGTACACAGCACTTTCAGTCTCTCAGTAAACAATGTCTTTGTCTTAGGATGAAAGGACTTTGTGCAGGTTTTTTGCCCCCTATTTACATTTCAGCAGTTTTGTTCTTGTTTTTTTGTTTTTTTTTGTTTTTTGTTGTTTTTTTTAAGCACCTCACTGTTTCCACAGTTAAGCAAATACTGATCTTGAAAACTTATGTCAAATGATTTGGCCAGTTCTAAGAGGCAAAAAAACTGAGAAAGCAAAGGAGTTGAAAAGAAACACAGACTGACTAGTAAGTAGCTAAAATGTCTTTAGAAGTTCCTCACAGACTACTTCACCATTGCTCAATGGCATGGCCACATGACAGCCACACACTTGCTACATCACTACCAGAATAAGCCTTTTGAGATGAATGATTTATTTCAGCACAGACTTATGATTACTAACACGTCAATAGCCTCATTGACCTCACATCGAAGAACAAGAAGGAAAAAAAAAAAAAAGGAAAACAAACTTTGTCAATCAAAGAGAATAAGAATGTTAATAACAAGTGGATATCCACATAACAAATTTCAAACTAATGAACTTCTAAGGTGAAAAAATCAAGTAGGAAGAAATATGGTTTCTGTAGAGAACACTACTATTGTCAGACCATGCATTTATTAAAGTGACTCTTAGAACAAACTATTACATAGTATAGCTAAACTAGAAAAGATATTTCCAAGTTTTCAACAGAGGGGGTTAAAATCTCCTGCTGCACTTCTTGGAGCATGGCATGACCAGTAGAAATGCAAGACTGGCCTAGGCGAGTCTCATTTGAAGCTGAGTAAACTTAAGAGAAAGAATCCTATCAATAACAACAGTATTTGGATATGGCCCAGCCGTTCTAGGAAGAAGGTTAAAGAACAGAGTTCTTGCCAGGTCTCCAACTGTTCCAATATCACTGGAAAATACCTTTTTTATTTTTAAAACTGCATCTAGCATCTGGCCTTTTCATCTTCATTAATATTTACATTTGTTTACTTCATATACATTACCCACGTGTGCTATATTAGGTTACTTCCACATACAACATTTTCATTTGAACACTGAGAAGTGCACTTACTGTGTCAGCTTCCAGTAAGAGTGAAGCAAAATTGCCAGATATGTAGTAAGTTTTAAAGTTCTTTCTTTCCATGTATATTATGGAATGGTAATATATAGTAATAGTTTACTTCTATTATAGTGTCTTATTGTCAATAATTCCCTCATTTCAACTGGTTATCAAATACCAACTCAGTGTAAAACTGTTGCCATTGCTAATCAAGCTATAAGGTAAGGTGTGCAGAATTTAGACAGTTGTCTTATGAAATAAGAAATGAAATTCTGAAAGTGGTGGGGAGCGGAAGGACAACCCCCACAAAACTAACCATTCAAACTGCAAGGGGGTTTAATAGCACACTTTATGCTCCCAGCTTGAGGTTTTGGTGTGAAAGTTTAACAAAGCTGTCAGTTCTAAAATTCCTTTCCAATTCTTTAGTTAGTCTTGTAGTGGACATCTCCATGCCTCTGGAATAATGTCTGTCCAGAAAATTACTCATGATAATTTAAACTTGGGATCTACTTCCAGGTGTCCACCCATCCTTTCTTGACAAGTTTAAGTTTTTCATAGCTTCTCCTTTAACAGTCTGACATATAAAAACATCCTTAGATTTGAAAACTGCTGTAATGCACAATAACCAGAATAAACTGTACTCAGGATCTATAACCACTAACAGGAGCATAAATGCACCTAAGGCATGCAGAACATTTTTGAGTGACTATAGAAGCATTTTAGGGATGGCACAATGTGATTTCATGAGCTATTACCACTGTTTTGGCCTGCTTAGGAAACTGGTTGACAGAGTCTTTTGAGAGGCACAGGACTCCAGGAAGGCTGGACGTTCTTCAAGAAAAGGTGCAGGAACTGCTGTCCCCACGTGCCAAAAGATGAGCCGGCAGAGAAGAATGCTGGCTTGGCTGAACAGAGAGCTTTGGCTAGAAGTCAGGGGGAAAAAAAGTGAGTTTATGACCTTTGGAGGAAGGGGCAGGCAAGGAGGACTACCAGGATGTCATGAGGTTATGCAGGGAGAAAATCAGAAGGGCCAAAGCCCACCTAGAACTTGATCTGGCTACTGCCATAAAAGACAATTTAAAAAGTTTCTATAAATACATTAGCACAAAAGGAGGGCTAAAGAGATTCTCCATCCTTTATTTGATGCAGGGGGAAACATACTGACAAAGGATGAGGTACTTAATGCCTTCTTTGCCTCAGTTGTTAATGGTAAGACCAGTTGTTCTCTAGCTACCCAGGCCCCTAAGGTGGAAGACAGGGATGGGAAATGGAATGAAGACCCCACAATCCAACACACACAAGTCTATGGGGCCAGATGGGATCTACTCAAGGGTACTGAGGTTGCTGGTGGAAGTGCTTACCAAGCCACGTTCAATCATTTATCAGCAATCCTGACTAAATGGGGAGGTCCTAGCTGACTGGAAGTTGGAAAGTGTGATGCCCACCTATCTACAAGAAGGGCAAGGAAGATCCAGGGAATTACAAGCCTGTCAGTCTGACCCCATGCAGAAGCAGACTCAACGACATATAAATATGATCCTAGTTGAAGCCACTTTACTTAAGTTTCTGAAAATTTATATACAATACTAATATTCATACACACGTCACACCGTAATTCTGTTGGTTATATACACTGTCCACACGCTGCTATACAGATACTAATTGGTTAAAAGCATACAAGCGGTTAGTCCCATCACTAAAATTGTTGACATTCTTGCGGTCAACAGTTCCCAGCTCAGCTCCTGTTTTTCTGCCTGCTTAACTGCTGAAGTTCCTGTTTTCTTTGTTCCAGGTGTCTTTCTCACACAACTGTGCAGCCTTGCTGAGCAGATAAAACTTTTCATCATATCAAGCTGCTAAAGCAAGAGCAACTTTTGATAGGCCAGGTGTCCCTTTTCTTCCAAATACATTGCCACAACCCCAGAGCTGGGGAAGGTTATGCAGCAGATCACCTGAGTGCCATCACATGGCACATACAGGACAACCAGGGCATCAGGCCCAGCCAGCATGGGTTTATGAAAGGCAGGTCCTGCCTGACAAATCTGATCTCCTTCGATTACAAGGTGAGCTGCTTTGTGGATGAGGGAAATGCTGTGGAAGTTGTCTACCTAGACTTCAGTAAAGCCTTTTACACTGTGTTACACAGCATTCTCCTGGAGGAACTGGCTGCTCATGGCTTGGACAGGTGTACTGTTTGGTGGGTAAAAAACCTGGCTGGATGACCAGGCTCAAAGAGTTGTGTTGAATGGAGTTAGAGCCAGCTGGCGGCCGGTCACAAGTGGTGTTCCCCAGGGCTCAGTATTGAGGCTGGTTCTGTTTAATATCTTTATTAATGATCTGGTTAAAAGGATTAAGTACACCCTCAGTGAGTTTGCAGACAACACCAAGCTGGGTGGGAGTGTTGATCTGCTTGAAGGTAGGAAGGCTCTGCAGAGGGATCTGGACAGACAGGGTCAATGGGTTGAGGCCAAATGCATGAGGTTCAAAAGGGCTCAGTGCTGGGTCCTGCACTTGGGTCACAATGACCCCACACAATGCTGCAGGCATGGGGAAGAGCAGCTGGAAAGCTGCCTGGCAGAAAAGGACCTGGGGGTATTGGTCAATAGCCAGCTGAATATGAGCCTGCAGTGTTCCCAGGTGGCCAAGAAGGCCAATAATCCTGGCTTATATCTGAAATACTGTGGCCAGCAGGACTAGGGTAGTGGTTGTAAACACTGATAAAATCCCCTCAGTCTTCTTTCTCCAGGCTAAACAGGCTTAGCTCCCTCAGCCTTTTCTCATAAAGGAGATGCTTCCCTTTGCCCTTCAGGACTGCCTCTCAGGGGACTCTGTTCAGTTGAGATGTCTGAATACATGCTGATCACAGTGCCCTGCCAGAATGCCTGATGGTAACCAAAGTAGAGGTGGAAGATGACCTCCTTTTATCTCCTTTTAGTGACATATGACAAATACAAAGAGGATATTTTTTTTTCCTCCAAGGGAATATATAGTTTAACTGTACTGCAGTTAGGCTTTTCACATCGCTCACACCAATATTTTGAACTAAAGACTATGGTGAAATTTTATTATTTCTTAGTATATGCCAGCACAACTGCAAGCATACTCAAGCATGCCTTGTTTTACAGAGGTTATAATTCTATATTAAAATTCCACATTGCAATTAAGCAATGGTAAACAAGCTCCTTTCTTGGAAAGGCAGGCAACAAGGGCTGCACAGAGCTCTACCTTGGCATTGCAAGGGTGGCTGTGTGGGATGCTGGAGAGTGTAAGGAGCTGACGGGAAAGGAGGCTAACACAAACACAAAACGTCAGCTTCCTTCAGACAGGCCTGAAGCACAGAAATGTAAATAGGTGTTCCAGCTTGGACATAAAAAGTAAATAAAAGGGATCTGGTAAAGACAAGGAAATGCAGCTTCAATAAGTGGATGGAGTAAAAATAAGATGAAGAAAATTTGTGGTTACCGTCTACATCTGACTTAAGGTGAAATTCTATTAGACCTCTGTATCTAAATTATGTGGGAAATTTTACAAGGCGAATGTAAAATGTCTTTATGTATTTTTAAAATGGATATGAGAATTTCTGGCATAGGCAGTAAAATAAACAGGATAATGAGATAGCTATTCTAGTGACAGAAGATGAACTGACTATCCATAAAGGAAAAATTAGAGATGGCTAAGAAGACAGCAATAATAACTTGTTACATTCACATAAATCTACACTTAGCTCTCATTTGGTGGTGGAAGCAGTTGAGTAAAACTGGAGATTAAACTTATGTCAGACAGGTGAGGACAATCTGCTATAAGTAAAAGCTATGCTTACAAACATGACATTGAAATTAATTCTGGTTTTGTGGAAGAAATAATAAGGGGGGGTGGGGAGGGATATCATCTCTTCTTACTGCCTTGATCATTTGGGATAGGAAATGTTGCCTAGCTCTTGAAGGTGAAGAAGTCCTTCAGCATTCTCTGCAGGTGACAAGAATAACCAATATATACCAAATTTTGCCAGTAAGGTGCTTCTGGCCATAGCTGCATTAGAAAGTTTCTACTCTGAGTCCTATAGCTGCATGGTCAGAAGGAAGTTCATACTTCCTGCGGCAGCTGCATGCCAGTAAGCATATTTATAACCGACTTTCCCCAATCATACTGTTGCAATATTATAGGAAGATGAGGGAACAGAGTGAAGACAAGCAATTATTTCAGGTAAACTTCTTTGATCAGGTAAACCCAAGCTCTACTAAAATGTCCCACGTCTAACATTTCAATATCAACCTCTAAATCTTACAGGCCTAGCATAATTTTTACAGGCTTATCCTGCACCTCCTCTGTTTTTTCAGATTAAAAAGAAATAGTAGTTCAGACTGAGAACTAGACAGAAAACATTTTGAAGTATCCAGCCCAATTAAGTTCAAGGAAAAAATAAACTAGGAAAGGCATGCATCAGAAATGAAAGCTGCACTGCATTTCTACATTCTAGGCAATGAGTTTGTATTGAGTGAGTTAAAGATGAGGACATTCTGACCTCTTTGATAGTACAATAAAATGCTCATGAAACTAACTTTCTGTCTTCCCTGCCAAGGCCTGTAACTATAGTCATGGTGAATTTACCAAGGGAGAAAAGGAGGTAATGCATCTTAGACTAACATGAAGTTCTCTAGGCTGAGAGAGATGGATTATTTAAAAATAGACATTGAAAGCTGGTTGGCCCCACTGCTTCCTTTTGACTTCCAGAATGCACTGAACATTTTCCCAATAGTGGGCTTTTAATAAGGTATAAGCATATTGAGTGGATTTTAATAGCAGGTAAATGAAGCAAATGAAATTAAATTTTAAGAGATCAAGGTAGTGAAACATTAAAAAAGAGTCCATTTTTAGATCCAATGGCTTTCTGAAACTGTATCTTTTGATCTGCAGCAGTCACCTTGTTTCACAACTAGGTTCTGTACCGATTGCAGGTGCCCAGGTGCTGGCAGGAGTGGCAGCAGCAGTGAGGGGAGCTTCGGAGGTCGCGGCCCTGTGAGGTGGTGCCGGGGCTGCCCCATGCCAGGCACAGCCAGTTCCAGCCGGTTCCAGGCGGCTCCACCGGCCCCAGCGCAGGGCACAGCCGAGCCCCGCAGCCACGGGCGGGCGCCTCGGGGAAAGCCGGGCTGAGAAAGGGCAAAACGGTGCCCGGCAGCCAGGGCTGAGGGCAACGGGGTGAGAAACAGCCCGGCCAGCCCCGAGGGGGGAGCGGGAGGGGGGCAGGGGGCTCCGGGCACTCCGGAACAGATGCCCCGGGGCAGACCGCGGCAGGGCAGGTGGCCGTGCCCTGAGGGAAGCTGCAGCCTTCTCAAGAAGGAGCATCAGAGAGAAGCTGTAATGGACTGACTGAAGCCTCCCATTCCCCATCCCCACGGGCTGCTTGGGAGGAGGAGTAAGAAGAAGAGTGTGTGGGAGAACGTGTTGTTTTCACATTGGTCTTTTTGTCTTACTGTACAGCTCTGTTTTTAATTGGCAATAAATTAAAGTATGTTTCCCCAAGTCACATCTGTTTCACCATGATGGTAACTGGTAAGGGACCTCACTGTTTCTGTCTTGACCCACAGGCTTTTTTAACCTTATTTTCTCCTCCCACCCTGTTGAGGCAGTGTAGTGAGGCAGTGGCTGAGTGGGCAGCTAGCTAAGGTCAACCCACCACAGGCTCAAACAAACAAGACCCTTAAAGCTTATAGTCTTCAACTTAACAACCATGTAAACTGACTTTTCATCATAAATGCTAATCTGTTTTGAGATGCCTACATGATCTTCACATTTCTGAGTTGTCCATGTAGAGCTTTGGGGACCTAACAATGAGAGCATCAAAAGCATAAAAGTTCAGAGGGGATGGGAGTGGATGAGGAAACGCGTTTGGAGTTGAGAAATAAACCTCAAGATACCACTCTATTAAAGAACAGAATTGATTTACTTGTGCACCATTTAAAAAATTTGTCTGAAACTTTACCTGATTTCTTTATATTGATTTTTGGGAAAAAAACACTATTGAAGTAGTTCAGACAAGCTTATGTAAACACATGCAAAAACCTTCTTTACTGAAAAAAATGACAGCAATCAACCTTGATAGAACTTAGATAGGCGGTGTTACTTAGTCTGTTCTGGTGGCAGAAAGGTACTGTTCTTAACACCCTTAGGAGGACACCAGACCTTTTATCTTGCATCTTTCCAGTCAAATGTCACGTAACTTGTCATGACCATTAACTCCTTAAATACACTGAGAAATACCTTTATTTGTTGAAGTCTGATTTCTGAACTAAATTTTCCTGAAAACTGGGATTGTATATTAAACAGGTATACCTAACAAGAAAAGGAAGCACTGGGTCTCCCTTACATTTCAGCAGTGATTTTTCCCAGAATTCAGTAAAACTGAAAATTTTAAAGAGTAAGACTCCTCTGTCCAAATTAATCAGCAATATTTAGTATCCTTAAAAATTACTTTCTCTCCATTGACCATATACAGAGCCTTGAACAACATGCTAAGATGTAGTGCCCTACACTGTTTCCATATATTTTGCTTTCTTGTGTCCTTGTTTACGTTATTTGCTTGGGATTTTCTCCTCCTTTTCTGAACCTATTTCCTTCTGAAATCCCTTCTTCTGAGTCTTTGCTGTGCCTGTCTGACATAGCTATAGGATAAGCTTGCTTAACTTCTTTATTTTTTTGGCCCATAGTACAAGGACTGAACGAATTCTAAAATGGTTGGCAGTGGCCACAGGCATTTTTCTCGTGATACTAGAAACAGGGTTTGATTTTTTCATTATACCATATTTGCTTCACAGTACTGCCATAAGAAAGAGGAGGAAAATACTTTAATTAGTGGAGAAAAAACATGAGACCTCATTCATTTAATTAATCTGTTTGGTTTGTTTCCGTTATTACAGTATAAACATTGTACACATGGAAGTCTTTCTTTACACACAGAAAAATTAAGAATTTCCAGGCACTATGCCACAGTAAGAATAATAAATTAAGTTATTCAATGCACAGCAAAGCTGGTATAACATCCTTGCTAATCTCTCAAGTTAAAAGGAGATTTTTTTCCCTACACACGTTGCAATGTGAAATGTGACCTTTAAAAGCAGTGACAGATGTTTTAGAAGGGGGAAAACAGTAGGCGTAATGTGTAAAGTTTATTTTGTTGATAGAATTGCTTTTTATATTGTGCAATCTGTTAAAATCATGTTAAGATGGTTGAAAGAAATCAGTGCAACTTTTTTGCTGGAAAGTGTTGTTTTATCAGTATTTGTCACCATATAAAAAAAGAAATAAACTTCAAAATATTCTAACTGGCATGTATTTTTTTTTTAATGTTTGTGTCATTCTAATGGAACTATTACTTAGTTTTAATATTAAAGTGTGTCTTCTTAAACAATATTTTGACATTGCTGAAATTAAGCACTTACTGTTATTTCCCCAACAAATTAATTTTAAATTTTAGATCTGTATTACATTTAACTACATTTTAAAGTGGATTTTTATTTCTTTCATTTCACCAGTTAAACATAGGAAAAATCCAGCAAGGTGATTGCCTGCTTTCACTTTGAATTGGTCTGTCTAAAGCAATTTTCACGAGTGCTGAATGTCATATCCTGGGTCTACAAGTTCACAACTTGAACAGTGTCTCACAGAAGCCAGGTAATTGCAGAGGGGACAGAGATGTTTTAAAGCTCCCCACCAAGATTAAATAACCAGGCCTGTTTAGAACAGAGACAACCAAGGCATAATGTGAATCTTTCCATTTTCTGAAATTATTATAAGTTATTATAACAGGTTTCTCTTTTCTGCCAGAAAATAAATCATAATTGACTTAGTTTGCAATAAAGGAAATTTACTTTGTCTATTAAGAAAACAACATTACAAGACTGGCAAGCATAAGAAGGTGTCACCTACAAGCAAGTCACTAGAGGTTTACAACCTGGTAAATCAAAATTCCAGATAAATGTGCCTGAGAGCTTCAGTATGAGAAGGTGAAATAAATCTTAAAAACTTTTTAACATCCTGTGTGCATCACTGTAGCAAAAATATTTTTGAATGTGGGACACCTTTCTACATTCATCTTTCAACTCTCTGGGCTACTTCTAGTCTGACTGCTACTGTCATCCCTATTTTTTGGTGGTGGCAGCAAGAGCAACAGATGTCAGATATGTTTGTTGCAGTCAGTACCTGCACGGAACTCCAGGCAAGTACTCATCTTCACAAATCTTTTTGTTATTTCTTTTACAGGGAGAGATTTTTAATTTAGTTCCTAGGCTGTACTTTACAATACATCTTCCTGAGATGTTGAGTTGTTATAATCCGAACTAGAAGTTCTGCTCTTTGACACTTCTCTATGAATCCTTCACTCTTTCAAGAAAGAAGTTGAAAAGAGCTGTGAGCCTGTATAAGTGCTTCTAAGGTTCAGTTGAAGTGCATAGAGTGTGCCGCTAGCTCAATTCACCAAGTTTTTGTGATCTTTTTCACCCAATTTCATGACAGGAGGAAAACATACAGTTTTCTGTTTTAGCTGAATACAAAAACAGCTGTTCTTTCGCTTGTTCAGGACTATCAGTCATCTCTATTGGCAATTTACAAATGTATAATTCACTGATAGATGCACATGGACTAGTACATTTTTTTCATATACTTGTAAGTTTCACTGCCTTTTACTGTAGCACAGTCTTAATTACTTTTCATCAGTCTGCCTTTAGTTTCACTGCGGATCTACCTAGAATTAAAAAGTGTATTTTCAAATAGTATTAACTACTGTGTTACTTCTCAAAAGTTGAGTCAATTTTCATTTACAGTGAGACCTTAAAATATTGTTTGAATCTTTCATGTCTATTTCAGAAAGCCTTGTCTCTTTCTTAAAGGTTTGAGGAAGCAATGCCTCTTTTCCTGAAATTGATACCTCCATCTTTTGCTGGAATGAAATGAATATTTATTGAATCAAGTAAACAATCTGAAGAGGAAACAAATGACTTGCATGTTTAACATCTACATTTATCTTTGTTATGAGTACTTTTAAAATTTTTGAATGAAAACTAAAACAGTGTGTTAAAACATACTTTAAAAAACCTGAGAATTACCTTAAAATCACTTAAATTAGTAAAGGGATCTGCAGTGCTTGAAGGTGATTACATCAGCAGATCACATCACCATGACATGAAAAGCACATTTATTCAAGGGTTTTTTTATATATGTGGTGGTCTGATCCCAGCTGACAGGTAAACCCCCACCCAACTGCTTGCTCACACCCTCTCAGCAGGATGGGGGAAGAGAATGGGAAGGGAAAAAACAAGAAAAAACCTCTTGGGTCAAGGTAAAGACAGTTTAATGACTGAAGGAAAAGGAAAAAACCACCTCGTGCATTCACCACAGGCAGACCAATGTCCAGCCCATCCTCAAGCTATGGCTTCTTTGAAAAAACTCCCATCTCAGTTTTATTACTGAGCATGATGTACGGTGTGGAATATCTCTTTGGTTGGTTTGCGTCAGCTGTCCTCGCTGTGTCCTGTCCCAAGATCTTGCTCACCACCAGCCTACTAGAGTAAGAAAGAGGTCACCTTGATGCCATGCAAGCGCTGCTCAGCAATAGGTAAAATATCCATGTGGTATCAACAGTACTGGTCATTGATCTAAAACCCAGCACCATGTGGACTGCTATGAAGAAAATTAACTCTATCCCAGCCAGACTCAGCAAAGTATAACTAATCTTCATCAAATACCAATAATGAAAATTTATGCTAGCAAATCTGTCTCCTAGACCTGTAAAATACTGTGCAGGATTTTAAAACTTGTCATTTGAGGAGATGACAGTTAAATTGTGTCCTGCCCAAGAAGTCTACTTCACACTGCTCTTAATTTCCTTTGTTGTTCTATGGACACTACCTTTATGCAAATAAATCTGTACCACCCAGGTTGACATAGTGATTAAGAACATTTGAATAAAATCTCAAGTGAAAAAAAAATAGGCAAATTTCATGCTGGAAATGTAGCCAGAAAGATGCACCAAGTGAGAAGTTTATGGATTTTGTGCACAAATGCTAGAGACAGAAAGAGAGAGTGGTAAGGGCTACAGCCTGGTTTACTTTCCTATGCCTTCCTTTCTATTAACACCACATCATTCCTTTTTAAAAATAGCAAGAAGCATGTTCCAAAACATGAATTAAAGGAAAAAAAATGACCTTAACAAGTAGCTGTGTTCTAGTGATATCAAGACTTTCACAATCACCTAGCAATTTCTAATTCATGATTATAAATACACACACTATAAAGTTGTATTATCATTTTAGTCCATTATGCAGCCCTTAGTCACTTTTATCTACCTTAACTTACTTACATGTATTTTCAGTTTTCAGAATTTCTTGGTCCCCTTTGCTTGTATAAAAATGGACAAAAAAATTTTAATGCTCCAAAGCACCTGTTACCACCGTGGTCTTGTTCAGGAAGACAAATAATCGGAACCACTTCTAAAAAGCCCAAGTTAGATGAAGACAACACACACCATAAATAAAAAATTTTCCAAAACTAAATTTTTCTCTGACCTCAATGTGGTGGTTTGACCCCGGATGGATGTCAAATGCCCACCTGTTGCAACACAAGCAAGCTACCAGGCTGCAACAAGGCTTTACCATCAGCCAGATTCTACCATCCATGCTGCTTCTCCTTCCTCCAGAGGCAAAACCCCACTAGTCCTCATCCACAATCCTCAGGGCTATTTAACCACTTAGTGGAACGAGCTACAGCTGTGCATCATCCATGTCAGTCAACCCACTGCCTTTGCGGCAAGGCCACAGCTGCATGTTATCAGTGCTGATCAACCCACTGCCTTCATTCCTCTACACCCACCAAAGCTGCACTATCACTTCCCTCCTCAGTAAAAATATAATATAAAATAAAATATAATAAAAGGCTCATGGGTTGAGATAAGGACAGGGAGATCAGTCACCAGTTACTGTCATAGGCAAAACAGACTTGACTTAGGGAAATTACTTATTACTATTCAAATCAGAGTAGGGTAATGAAAAATAAAACCAAAACTTAATAACACCTTCCCACCCACTCCTCTCTTCTTCCCACGCTTAACTTCACACCCAATTTTCTTTATCTCCTCCCCTAAGCCGTGGGATCCTAAGGGGGATAAGGGATGGGGTTTGCAATCAGTTCATCGCATACTGTCTCTGTCACTCTTTCCTCCTCAGGGGGAGGATTCCTTACACTTTTCACCTGCTTCAGTGTGGGGTCTGTCCCATGCGAGACAGTTCTCCACAAACTTCTCCAATGTGAGTCCTTCCTGTGGGCTGCAGTCCTTCATGAACTACTACAGTGTGAGTCCCTTCCGTGTGGTACAGTCCTTCAGAAAAATACTGCTTTACTCTGGATCCCCCATGGGGTTGCAAGTCTTGCCAGCAAACCTGCTGCAGTGTGGGCTCCTCTCTCCCCATGGGGCCACAGGTCCTGCCAGGACCCTACTCCAGTGTGGACTCTCCACAGGGTCACAGCCTCCTTTGGGCATCTACCTGCTCCAGCTTGGGGTCCTCCACAGGCTGGAGGTGGATATCTGCTGCACCATTAACCTCCAAGGGCTGCAAAGGGACAGCCTGCCTCACCATGGTCTTCACCATGGGCTGCAGGGGAATCTCGGCTTTGGTGCCTGGAGCACCTCCTTCCCCTCCTTCTTCACTGACCTTGGTGTCTGCAGAGCTGTTTCTCTCACATGTTCTCACTACTCTCTTTAGCTGCAATTTGTTGAGCAGACTATTTTGCCCCTTCTTAAATATATTATTACAGAGGTTCTACCACCGTTGCTGATGGGCTCCGTCATGGAGCCAGCTGACATTTGCTCCATCAGACATAGGGGAATCTTCTAGCAGATTCTCACAGAAGCTACCCCTGTAGCTCCGCTCCTACCAAAATCTCGCCACACAAACCCAACACATTGAAAATAGCTTAGAACATTTGTAGAAGAAATTTTAATAAAAACATTTATAGAGTGTTAATCTGAGGCAGACATCTATGAGGGCACCTACAGAAGGCCTTCTTTTGTGATACTGTTTTTATTCTCTGCTAAGTGGTCCTTAGCATCATTACTTTTTGATCATGAATTGAGTGAATTTTTGCAATCTGAAAACAAACGCCTTATAAATTTGCTTTGGAGATATGAGTATAACTGTACCAAAGTATCGCCTTGGTCTTGAAAATGACAGCTGTATGGCTTTTCTATTTTTACATGAAAACTGTCTTTGAATTTATGACCTGCACTGTATTTGTAACAAACAACTGGAGAATTAAATGTGTTGTACAAAGCACGAATCACAATAGCTAGTGCTTTTACTCCACTTTTAAAAGCCCACAGTCTATAGAAAGTAAAAGCAAAAAAATTGTGGGATTATAAAAGCTGCATTATGAAGTGTATGCACATCAGGGTAATAAACATGGGTTTTCATTCAAAGAGGTTATTTTTCCTGACATGTTGCTGTTCTCCTAGGAAGAAAGAAGAAAAATACTGGAAAATCTTTAGTAAGCTTGTTCACCTTGCTTACTAAAGGAAGCAATACAAAAGCATAGATACACAGCTGGTTTTCATAGCACCATGCATGACAACAGATGTTTTAATTCACTGAGGGCACAGATAGATAGTTAAAAAACATTAAACAGTTTTATCTCTTTCCAAGTCCCATCAACTGGGCTATATGATCTCAGGGAACCAAATGATATTCTTGTAATACATAGGGAGTTTTAAAATATCTTGGTTTAATTCCATTAATGAAATTAAAATGAAACCCAAAGTATGTCCTTGTTTTTCAGCAAGAAGTAGTCACAATAGCAGGAAGCGGTATTAAAAATAACTTTCTGATCACAGCTGTTTCATATAAGTTGTAACCAGCACTGTATTTTGTAGGTACAGTTGATGCAGAAGTAGTCAAGGTACTGAGTGTATCCAAGCTCTTAAGGCCCCGTCCTGCCAGCGCCGCCCGGGGCCTTCGCTGGTGTACCCCCTGACCTTTGCTTTAGAGGCTATTTAAGCTCCGGCCTGGGCCTTCGGTCTCAGCCTGAGCTGTGTTGCAAGCTGCTTCTGGCCCCGTGTCCTGGAGGCAGCTCAGGTGTATGTTACAGGTAGCATGATCTCTAGCTTTGTCTTCCAAATGGATCTTGGCCCTACACTGTCTGTCTCAGCCCTGTCCTCTCCTGATCCTTATTTCCTCACTCATCTTCCTAGATTAATCTCAAACCCGGGGCATGAGTTCACCCTGTCTGGGTGTACAACCTGATGGTAGGTGGGCCCCATCACAGCCTGGCCTTGGCTGCTGTAGGCCTGTCTGGTTGGTGAGGGTACTGCCTTACCTGCACTGGGATTGCCCTTGGCTTCTGGCTTGCCCTTCCTCGTGGAGCGGCTCCTGCTGCTCCTAACAGTGAGCTCTGGCAACAGCTGGGAGCCTGCGTTTGAGCTGAAACAAAGCTTCTGGAGCAACTGGCAGCTATGAACAGCTCCCCTACTCCTAGGCGCTGGTGCACCATCTTGTGAAGTCGACAGCCACAGGCCACCTACACATTTATGCTTCAAAGGGGGCCACATGTTGTGGAACAGGGAAGCCATAAGACTGCATGGAGCGCTGCCTATGAAACGTGCAGCAGCAAGTCCCAGTCAGATGTGGGCTGGAGCTGTGGGATTGCAGGTACATTATGTCCCAGTGGTCAGGGATGCCCTGGTTGGCTGCTTCTGCTGAGGATTAAATTGTATATGTATACTTTGAGTTCAAGTTATGGTTCATGTGTAAAAATGACCTGATCTGTAGGAGGTTTTGGATGTTAGTTAAAAGTATCTGATCTGCAGAGGACCTCTGATGCTAGTTTTATAAAATGACTTGATCTGCAGAGGGTCTAGGTTAAGAGAAAGTTTTGATTATAAAACTGCTTTGTTGTTTTATTGTTCTACCAAGGATCCCTAAGCAATCTGCCTATCCCCATAGTTCTGGGTGACAGCAGTGTGTGTGCAGGCGAAGGTCTCAAAAGAGGCTGGTCATGACAAATAAGGCCCAGTGGGGCATTCAGTGCCCTGACAAGGAGTCTGAGATCTTATTGTAGCACTGTAGCATTACAGTCCCTGTGAATGTCAAATGGCTATGTATGAATGGGTTATTTAATGCTCTGAACTAATACATTTGCTGATTTGGCCATGTACCTGAACACAAATGCGAGAACTGGTAATGCATAATAGAGGACTAATTGGAGTCCTTTATATTTCACATAGTTGAACAAAACTTCAGAGCACAATTTCTTGTTTTCAGCATGGCAGCATTGTAAAAACAGCTGTTATTTCCAGACAAAATAATAAAATATGATGCTACACACTATTTTTCAGCCCCCACCAACTCATAATTTGAAGACTTTGGTTTAAAATGTCTTTCTACAGGTCTTAGACCATAAAAAAGGCAGGAATATTATTTTTGTTACCATGATTTCTTAAAAATTCTGGGCAGTAGTTTCCCCATAGCCTCATAGCTTAATATGTCAATCAAGTGATAAGCCAACTACTCTATAAATCACTGCGCTGTCATTTTGTCTTGTTTTCACTGGCTGCTTCTATTGTGAAGAACTTTCAGTTTTTAGAATAAGACAAATACTTTTTAGTGTAGGTCAATTCCTATACTTGAATTTAAAAACTAGGCTAATCTGTTACTTTTTTCAGTTACATCATTGTTAGTTAATAGTGTTATGATATCTGTTTTGCAGAGTTAGAAACTTCTTATGCTGCTCAGAAGATGATTGTTGTCTTATGCTTGGGAATAGTGAACACTCTTGCAAAAATGAAGCCTCTCAACATTGGCATGCTACTGAAGAGCAATAGTCAGTATTGGCTTAAAGGAAATAAAGGAGATAGCAAAACTAAGATGTTCATAGAAAGTTCTGCCTCTATCTTTCAAATACACATCTAGGTTTGTATTTGGGTTTTGGAATTGCCTATCTTCAGCTTTCTGATAGCCCATAGCCACAATTCACTGTAAAGAGACCTTCTGATTAGCAACTGCCTTGAATAAACAATCCTATTTACATTGGGTTTACTTTCCACTGGACTCCAGTCCAAGTAAACTGTCAGAAGTTTACACTATTCTCAACATATGTAAGTTGTTGAATGTTTCTTTGTTTTGTAACAAGTCGGTGAGACCTGCTCTGCAGTGTCTCATTCTGTGCTAATAACAGGGCAGCTTGCTTGAGGAGTGAGCCACTAAGTTAATTGAAGATGTGAAAAATGGCAAAAGTGCTGTAGGTGATGAGGGGAAGGTTAAACAAGTACATATCAGAACAGAGGTGCTTCATAAGCTAAAGAAGTTTCTTGCAAATTTGTATTCATATGTTGCTTAGCCATTAGCTCAACATCTTAATTCTGCACAAGCCAGAGAGCTTTCTGAACCTGAGCTAGAAAGGAGTTCAACTCTCATAATGCTTTCAAGTCTAAATACTGTACATCTAAGTTTGAAGCTAGCCACAATCAAACAAAAAGAATATGGGGAAAAGGGTCTAACTGTCATACTGAATGTTGGGTTACTTAAAGTGGGTTTTGAACCTATTCAATTTGTGCTAGTGTCTGTAGAATTTGATCCATCCACCCCCTTAGACCGCATGCTGACAACCTTATTAAAGATATCATTCTTCCTTTAAGATTTAACAGCCTTTTCCAAAGCCTATAGTACCTCAGCGTTCATAAGTAACTTACCTCACTGGCCTCTTCCTCTTCATTGCATGTTAGCTATCCTGTTGATTCCGTTTCCCTTTCTGAAAGGTCTTGTTTTGTATTTCTGCGAGCAAGCTACAGAACTTGAATAGACAAAGCAACTTTTGACATAGGGACCTTTTTGTCTCTACTGTGCACTATGTTGCTACTGTGCTTCAAGCTGCATTTCCTGCTTGTTTCATAAATGCTTTTACTGCTCCATTTGATTCTATAAATATTCCAAATGCACAGACTGGTTGTGCGGTTGTTGCTTAGTTTTATAAATTTCTCCACTCCGCTTCTGTTGTGCTAAATGTTTCTGGTATCTATTGCCACCTCTGAATTACCTTCTTGTGTTTGTATATTGCCAAAAAATGAGTGCAGACATTACCAAAACTGGGGATAAGAAAACTCCTTAACACCAATGTAGCATTAAGAAGCAGGCATTCCTTCACTGAAGCGCTGCATGCATGGGGCATCGCTCCACCTAATGTGCGTGTTGTATGTTTCATTCAGACAAAATTATATAGTCCACACTTATGGTTATGTATTACATTTCTTGGAGAAATCATACATATTCATTCAACAGGCGGTACTATGTTAATTAAGTGTCATGCGTGCTCCTTACAGGTATCTCAGAGTCTTCTAAGGGGTCTCAAACAACAGTCAACCTTACAGTTACAGCTGACTGATCACTGAACCTTAATTTACTTCCCTTATACGGAGACCCTGAGGAGAATCCAGGTTTGTTTCATTAGTTACCTATACAACAGTCCCCTCAGTGATCATAAGTTTTAAATGGCTCTTACATAACAGGGGTCAGTTAGCAATCTCTCCATACTGATTACACTGAAACAAACAATATAGTTACAAAGCTAAAACAGGCTAAACTGCACGGTAACAATTCCCCCCCTTTTGACACCTATGATGTTATACACATCATGAGTCTCACAATCTGTCTTTATAAATCTGGATTCTACACAATGGAGCACATTGCACCACACAGCAAGTAACTGATCATTATGATTAAAAATAACACAAATAGAAACACTTGTTTTAGCTAATTCAAATTGGGAAGCCAAGAGAATAACCAAGGAAAGTAATTCCTTCTTTTTCTTTAATTCTGGTTGCTAATTCTATTAATTGTTGACTTTTTCCTTCTACTAATTGGGAGTTATCTGGAACGTTGAAAAAACCATATCTCTTTGGACTCCTCACACCCATAATTATGTCTTAATAAAAGATAATCAATGGCTGCTCTGTTTTCCGGAGTTGCCTCTTTTATCTGTCTCATCTCTGTCCCAACGGCCATAAGAGCCTGGGAAGTGTAAATGATGTTCTTTAACAATTCTTTGCATCATATGATAATTCAGAGCCACCCATACTCCAGGTGCAAGTATTGCTGCACCTGAAACCTCACTAACACTATACAGAGTTACTTGTGAATTGCGATCTTCTAGTACCTCTCTCCTGACTCTCTTAACTCTTGCCTTGTGTATTAAGTCCTCCTGACTTACTAAAAATGATGCCATTCTTCCAACAGTGCAGGGGCCCCCTGTTACATTAGCTGGGATATATGAATAGGCTGTCCTTTCACATAATAAGAACCATCCTAAAGGTTATTGAGCATGAGCCCATGCATAACTTTGGGATTATACATTACTACAATTTATAGGGGGTTGTAAATATATTAAATTCTCACACTTCGAAGAACAACATATAAACACAGCACATAGCTCTGCAGGGAGTGTCCCATGGACTCTTACTTTCAACATTCCCCTTTCCTTAATTCATGTTGTCTTCCCGGTATCATATAAGTTTGCATAAGTCAAGGTAAAGCCAAAGCTCCATAGCATAGTATAATTCTTAAGTAACTAACAGGGTTGGTACTTCTATTAGACAAGAACTATATATTCCTCCCACCAAATTTTCAACAGAAAGACAGAAGGATGATGTCTTGGTTACTTCCCTGGCTAAAAGTTTCCAGATGTTGTGGTTTCTATCCCATTTGGGCATCAAAACTTGACCATTTTCACTATCTATTAAAAATAGAAACAAGATTATTCCAGTCCAATGTTTCATCTTACTCCATTATACATTCGGTATTCTTTTGTGAGAAAGTTATTCAGTGATGGTTGTTTGGTGCTGCTGTTTCCAAAACTAGCTTCAGTGGTTCTGTTGACGCTGAGGTCCACACCTCGGATGGAATCTTCTTAATCCTAGTATAATGAATCCAGGAATCAATGCCTTCTAACTTAGCTGCAGTATTTGCAGTTAGTAATACTTGATAAGGTTCTTTCCACTTTTCTTGTAGGAGTTCAGAGTCCCAAGTCTTTATGTATACAAAGTCCCCTGGCTGGTACTGGTGTACGTAGGTGTCCAGTACAAGTAGTCCTGTTGTTACCGATTAGTTAATAAGTTAAAATCGATTGATTCTATTTGATTAATTAATTGATTTTATAAAATCATTTAATAGAATTGAAATGTAGAAGGTTAAGGAAAAAATTATAGGAAACTTGCATCTACGCAATAAGAGACGTTATGGAATCTTTTGTACGTCTTGTACCAAGGCTAGAAGAAGGGCCTGGAACTATTGTAATAACTCTAGGGTTGGAAGGTTCCATTGTATTTAACCAGTCTTCTGTACGCAGAGGTGTATTGAAATGTCAGAATATGAGATTAATGGGAACTGGGGAGAGTCGACTGGAACAGCTTGTAGGTGCCTGCCAAGAAACCGTGAACTTTAGTAAAAGGTAATTCTGGCAGGGGGAGATCGCGACCACCGACTCATATACCACCTACCCAAATCGTACCCCAGACCCATTTCTAGACCTTTCTAAGCTTTGCTGCGCATAATCGGATATAGGAGGAGAGTATGTAAATGATTTACGGGAAATGTTATGATTATGTATGAATAATTAATGAATATGTATGAACAAGTTCTATATATGGAATCTGATTTTGGGACCTGGTGTGCGTTGATCGTGAGAGGACTCGCTCACGCACCCGGCCGTCAATAAAGAAGTGTCTGCTTATCTACATCACATTGGTGTCGATAAGTTCTTCATTCCGAGATTTCGGTAACACTGTCAGGACAACTGTCATCCGAGAGCCACAAGGACCTTTCCTAGAGAAATCAAATATAATAGTCTTGAATCTGCCTTTCCCTGTACATGTATTTCTCCTGAGATTAATGGTATTTGATATGGTTTTCCATATAGTATCTCATAAGGGCTAATCTTATTTTTAGATCGTGCTTGTACCCTAATTCTCAAAAGACCTAATGGAAGGGCATACAGCCATTTTAAAGAAGTTTCCTGACATGTTTTACTGATCTGTCGTTTCGAGGTTTGATTCATTCTTTCTACCCTTCCACTTGGTTGTGATCTCCACAGAGTATGTAAATCCCATTTGATACCAAGGGTTTTACTTAACTGCTGAATGATGTGTGCTACAAAATGGAGACCTTGATCAGAGGACATTCCTATTGGTACCCCAGACCCTGGTATTATTTCTTTGAGTAGTACCTTGGCTACTTCCCTAGCTCTGTGGGTGCTACAAGGGTAAGCTTCTGGTCATCCTGAGAAAGTGTAAATCAATACCAAAAGATATGTATAACTCATTCTGTCTTGGTAGTTGAAAAAAATCAATATGTCAATACTCTCCAGGTGAATTTCCCTGTTTAATGGACCACCCTGGAGGTGGTCTTTTCCTATTTATGGGATTATTTTTAAGAAAAATGGGATGCTTTGCTATTACAGACTTCACTATTCCAGTCATTCTACACTTATAATGGAATTTTGAAGACTAGAGATCATAGCCTCACTACCCCAATGAGTTTCTCCATGTCTCTTTTCTACAACCTCAGTTGTTATTTGTGATGGAACAATGAGTTGTTTTGTGGGGGTTATTAACCAGCCCTCTCTATTTATAGTTGCTTTAAAGAGCGATGCCAGTTGTTGATCTGCCTCGCTATAGCTGGGCTTCAGAACTGGGAGCTGTACCTTTTTTACTGGCACTAATGGAATGGTGTGTTGTTCAGCCACCTCCTTAGTGGTTTTATCAGCCAATCGATTACCCACGTTTAATATGGACTGTCCGGATTGATGTGCTTTGCAATGCATTATCACCACTTCCTTAGGATTTTTTGATATCTTGTAGAAGTTGAAGAACATCTTCCTTGTATTTAATAGGTGATCCTTGGGCTGACAACAGTCCTCTTTCCTTCCAGATAGCCCCATGCGCATGGGCTATCTCAAATGCATATTTTGAATCAGTCAGTATATCTACTCTCTTTCAATCTGCTGTCTTCAAGGCTTGTCTTAGTGCTATCAGTTCTGCCCTCTGGGCTGACGTGTTGATGGGTAGAGCCTTGGCCTTTATCACCTGTGCAGTTGTAACCACTGACTATCTGGCCATCCATCTTCCTTCTCATACAAAGCTACTACCATAAGTAAACAATTCCAAATCAGGATCAGTTAATGGTTCATCCCTCAGATCTTGTCTGCTTGAATATACATGTTCAATATTTTGTAGGCAATCATGATACAAAGATTCAGAATCCTTTGTTTCTGAATTTAAAAACATTGCTGGCTTAACTGCTGTGGTGGTTTTAAGTTCCACATACTCTTACTCCAGCAAGATAACTTGATATTTGAGCATGCAGCTTGGAGATAACCAATGTCACCCTTTTTGTTCCATATTGGAAACCACCATATGTGGAACATATACAGTAATTCTTTGTCTTATTGCTAATTTTATTGCTTCTTGAATTAGCAGAACTGACAGAGGATTGCTTCACATAACATGCATCCAGTGCTGCAATAAAGGAATGCCTGCTTTTTAATGCTATATTGATGTTAAGGAATCTTCTTATTCCTGATTTTGGTGACACAGACTAGCTTCCAACCACAGTATTGCTTTCTTACATATTACCTCAGTTTCCTCTCACTCTTAGTAGAAAAAATTGCAACCCTCTCCTTCAAATGAGGTAGACTGCTTGTGTACTTGATGCAACTGTTCTTCATTACTTCTCCTTCAGAGGCTGCTATAATGCTGTCTTCCCAGGACCTCCTTTTATCTTCCTTTCTTCCATGTCTCTGAAGTTTCTTGTTCATCTGTTTATGGCTGATCTGGTACCTGAATGTAGGAGACTGATCTGTGCACTGGAAATCCAGAGGAACAAGATGTTATATTGTAACTCTTCCAGCAATTTCCTTTTGAAAACTCAAATGTCCCCATTTATTAATGTATTCTTTTACTTGACTTATGCTGAGGCTGAAATGGTAGGTTTTCTACCATCACTTTTATCTCTTGCCATTTTCACACTGTTTGGGTAGTTATTTAAGGTTTTTAAGAGCGTTCATAGTAAAACTGCTCAAGCACCACTGAAAAGCATAACTTACTGACATGTGTGTGAACTAACGCCAGTAGCTACCACTAACCGGGAGGTGGTAACAGTATCTCAGCTGTTAGAAAGCAGATGCAGTCTCTGAAAAAAGCTTTTACCTCGGTAACATATTTGCCTTTTTGAAAATCCCTGCAGATTAAATAGATCTCAGAGCATGTTTGGAATATCATAAAAGTGAGTTGGGGATGGCCCAACACCTACCTATTGAACCTCTTTGAAGACCTTTGTCTTATTAGGAAACTATTTCACACACCCCCAACCATGTCTGTGACAATTACTGAGAAGAAGCTGTCAGAAGTAATTGCATGACTTCTGGCCTCACTAGGTGAAAGCAGCTTTTTCATGCCATAACCTCATTGCTTGTCAGAATATCTTGTTGACAGCAGCAGATTCCTCATGCTAAAGGCCACTCAGTGGTCAATCTCTGAATGTTTTCTCCTTTGTCAGGCAGGCTGGCTTAGGCCTGGTCACTTTCAGTTTATCAGATACTAGCTTTCAATTGATCTTTAAAAGTGGTTCCCATGTTTGCCTTAGAAAGGTTTTGATTAAAAAACTTTGTGTCCTGAGATAGACATTTCAGTGATGAGAGTTTTCAGAAAGTCTTCTAAATTTTTAGTGTTATATAAGGAACCAAAGAATCAGTTTATGATACATATTGTCACCCATTTTTATTTCACTGTGTGTCTATCTATATTTCAGCCACTGATTTATCCTTATGACAGCATCTAAACTTCATGCTTGTATGTCAGATTTTTGTTCAGTGGGAATATGGGCACAGTCTATTTTCTTTCTATAAAGATGCAACCTTTTAAATGGCACTTCTATTGATCTGGACTGTAGGGAATTACATTCTCCTATTAAAAACTATATTTGTGCAAGCTGAAAACTTTCACCAAGTTTTGTTAGCAATGGATTTTGTTCTTGCAAAACCTCGGTTAAATGATCACTTTTCATTTCTGATTTTACTTTTGGCATAGCAAATTTCACACTCAGAGCATAAGTTTCTTGTTCTAATCTATATCTCTCATCATTCAGTAAGGAAGATATATGTGCAAGTTTCAATCGCAATGATAATATCTGTTAGACTGTGTGACCTATTGTACCCATCTAAAGGAATAAGACACAAGACACTTTTCCTCCAATTATGCAGAAAAAATTAAAGATTTTCAAGCCTGCCTTATATTGGAGAATAGGACTGGAAATTCTGATGATTTTTCTCCGCTGCTGCCTCTGTTGGAGTAGGGTACCTGTCTGCTGACCAAGCTAATAACAAATGTTTGTTAACTACTCAATTTTTTTCTGAGAGAGAAGCCTCAGATGGATCTCCTGGGACATCTCCACCTAGACCTACAGGCAAGATGCCTCCTTCCTCAGGGGGATCCTGTTCTGTTAATATTATATTAAAAAGAATGAGTGCTGAAGTTACATTCTGCTGAAGTGTTCAATATAAATGGAATTAGCATCTAGATAGCATTTGTGTCTTACTGTCAGTTTATCATGTGTGTCAGCTGCCGGGCCAAAATTGTCTTTAAAACCACCTGGATCACTGCTTCTGCCCAATTCTGTCACTTAGTTTTATAAATATGCTGAGACAAATTGGAACAGGACAGATAAGGTTAAAGTCGCACAATAGAGATCATGTTACGTGATACAGCAATGGTTTTTATATCAGAAACAGGCAAGGAGAGGACCCAAAAATACAGTAAAGTTTTTCCTCATCACCTTTTTTCAGTAACCAACCACATAGAGGTTTTCCTTCTTTTTCTTGCATATCTAAATTTAGTTTGAATTTTATGTAGGTTACAGTAGATGGCTATGAGATTAATTACTTAGTCATAGCTATTATTTTTTCTTTTTTTTCTGCTCAGATTCTGTGTCCTTTTCTTGCTTAAATTGGTTGGCTTTTTGTTTGGGTTTGGTTTTTTTTGTTGTTTGGGTTCTTTTTTTTTTTTTTTCCTGTTTTGTTTTGTTTTTTTTACCTCTGCATTTGACTGCTTGACACATCTTTTTGCTGCTTTATAAGAAAAAAGGGAGAAGTAGTGGATCACGAACACTGGCATTTCTTGTGACTGACAGCTACTTGGCTTCTTTGCATTGTGTTATTTGAGACTTGTTTGTTCTGTCTGAATAATACTTTTAGCACTTATACTTGAACAAGGTGATTCACTGCAATACTGTTTTCTATTAATTGATACCGTGGCAATGGAGAGACTCTGAAAAAGCTGGCAATGACATTTTCCTTAGGCAAATGATACCCATTTTCAGAGTTTTGTACATGTTGTGTCAATTTCTTAGCTGCTAACAAGTATACTCTACAGTCTTCAGTTTTGAATGCTTTTTCTTATTATCAATATTTGGAAGAAGTATAAAAGCAAGTCATTCCAGGCTACAAAAACAGAACCAGTAACATAGAGTCATACACAGCTGTTTATTGTTTAAGAACTAAGCAAAAGATGCACTTCTGGGAGGAAAATGTTTAATGGGTTGAAACCCACACATATAATATTGATATAAAATTTATTAGAAAACTTGTCCATTTTCTCACAATACATTAATTTCAAATCAGTATGCTTTGTTTAGGTTTACTCTGGCAGACCTTCTTATTTTAAGTTTGTTATGTGAAGGCTGCTCTCACTTTCTTGTTTCTTCTTAAGAGTACAAGAACGGCATTGCATGACTGGATCACAGCTTGGCTGAAATCTGGACACACATGGATTCCAGCCTTTCTTAAATTGAAAATTCAAAAAAACATGCAAACATCATCTAAACTGAAAAGGTGGAGGTGTGCCTTTTAAAAAACAAAAACAAAAAACCCCACCCCAAAACCCTACAATTTTAAGAAACAAAAAATGTTTACCTTAAAAAAAAAGAAAAAAAGAAAAAAAAGAAAAATAGGGAAAAAAGTCAATGTCTATAGCGAAGAACAGGAAAGAGTGAAAAACAGAGGATGTTAGTTAAATCCTTACAGTTAACAAAACATGGCATTGGGAGAAGGAACAGACACCATAAATGTCAAAATGGGGTACAACAAGATAAGCTCACAGAGAACCAGATGACTAATAAGACTAAACAGAAATCACACATTACTGGACTTATGTGTGAACTGTCCGAATTAGCATAATAAAAGATCCACCCTCTAGCAAAGAAAGTCCCCCAACTAACAAACCCCCTCCCCACAGAACCTGTGGGTGAAGAGAAAGAGCACTGTACCTTTGAATGGAGATGAGGCTAGTAAGAAACACTGAGAATTCAGTGTGACTATAGATAGTTGTAAACAATTTTTCTAAATGTATAAAATATTTTACCATGTGTTAAGAGGTGTGCTGGCTTTGTGGATTACCGCCTAGGACACATCTCTGAGCAGACATCCAATTAAAAAAATCTTGACTCTGTGTGCAGATTCGCTTTTGCACACCAGGTGAAGAACCCAGATTTGGGATAACAGGAACAAGCTAACAAATTCATAGAAAATGTTTGAAAACATATTCCTTCATTGTTCATTTTGTAATTTTATAAATTATTTTCCTGAATCTTGTGCTCGGTTCAGTAAATGTTAGTGGCTTCCCAATTTGAAACATTGCAGAATACCTTTAAAAAGCTTTAGGAAACTCTTTCTGATCTCATAAGTTCAGGTGACTTGGTGAAGGATCCCATACCTGTGGGAAGCCATGAACTGTACATTCAAAAATACCTAGGCATAATATTTATTGGAAAGAAAGCTACACACTTTTAGTTTTCTTGTAGTCTAAAAGTTCATCAGGGCAGAATCCTTAGTTTGCTTACATTGTTTTACTGAGAATAGAAGTAGCAGAGATGTACCCTGTGGCATTCAAGGGGATTCTTTTGTCATTCTCCTTTTAAGACTGGACACTAAGGAAATTTGCAAGACAGCTGACATGATAAGGAGAAGTTAGAGTAAAAGAAAAACTTCAGAGACCAGACTACTAATGGTAGGAAATAAAAAGCAAATGTGTATGATGGTCAAGGGCTGATAAAATGAACAAAGGTTGTGGAGGAGAGCATCAAGCAGAGCATGCCTGACAACGCCCACTGCTTTCTGAAGGCAAGCAGGCAGTTGGTGGAGCTCCACAGCACAGTGAGAGAGGCAGACTGGAAAGATTCAAACTGGAACAATCACTGGACAAATCGTTTTTTTAAAAAATTTGTCACTCCAAAGTTAATCTGAACACTTTTCTACAGTATGGGAAGCAGCAAAATGAATAGGTGAATACAAGGTGAATTTTGCTGAACAGTAACCAAGGCTCATAGGGAAAAGAAGCACCTCAACAAAGACATTTAGAAAATAAAGCTCTGTCTGAAGTTGAAGAGAAAGGAGCTTAGCCTAAGCATGGGAAAGCTGATCCTTCCAGCTATAAACAGGATGTCATATAAAATAAAGCTATGTCCTAAATATGGGGAGAAATGGAGAAAAAAACTTTATCATCTTCCATACTTTCAAACCATGAATTTGAGGAACTTTGCCTACATGAAGTAAAAACAAGTGAACAAGACTGCAGGAAATCAGTCAGACAGCCTGAAGGTTTACAAAACAGAGAAATGAACGCAGTGTTTGGGGGACACAGAAACTGAGAAAATCCTTGTGTAGCCTCAAATGACAGACACAAAGAAGACTAGGGAGCTAATCAAAGCAGAAATACTCCTCACCTCAGAAAGCTGCTTGTGTGTCAGCAGTCCATCTGAATTATATAACTGACAAAACCAGTACTCAGCAGGACTCAATTTGCTGGATACCATGTAAGATATGATATACTTACTAAGCGTGTTGGAAAGCAAGAAGGAAAAAGGTGAGTAATTTTAATGAGGGGCACCCAGTGGGAAAAAAAAACCCCAAGTGCCAGATTATTTTGTAGAGATAAATCAGTCCTAGCAGTGTGAGTTAAATGTGTCTGTTCTCACTGGGATTGAATGCTGCTGATGTTACAGTAGAGACTGCTCCCTCCTTCAGTCTGCAACTGGAGAGACAGTCAGAAGGAGATGACAGAAATGAAAGAACTTCAAGCTGCTTCTGCATTTCAGGAGAATGAAAATTAACAAGGTTCGAAGAAGATGAAAAATTAGCACTGTGCAGAGAAAACAGGCAAATGGAGGAAGAGAATCACTGTGTGAGGATTGTGGCATACCCTGTGCAGAAGTCTTCATTTTGTGTGTTCTATGGAGTGGAAAAACAGGTTATATTTTTTGAGAGAAATGTTTTGGTGACTTTGCTTTTGTTGCATCACTACATTAGCTCTGCATGTTTTCTTGCAGAGAGAAAATAGAAGATGGATGGTATAACTGCATGAGGTATTTGCGCACAGTTCACCTGTTTATTCTGTGCCATGCTTTGTTAAAAGGTAGAGGCTGAACAATAGGAAGAAAAACTGCCTCTTGATTTGTCCAAAGGCATCCACCTGGGGTGGAGTGAAACTCTCTGAGGAGAGTCTGTCTCTTGGACCTCAGAGCATACCAGGGTGGGGGTCACTTCTGGTGAACTCCTGAGAAGAGCGGCAAGTAGTAAGAAGCAAAGAGTACCAGGTTTGGGGGATAGTAGCGTTGCCTAAACTTTGGATTTACCAAACTCTGGTTTAGTTAAACAAGAATGTGCACAAAGTTTATGTCAATCTGACCCACCCTCTCAAGTCACCAAAACTGATGAATGAAAGGACCTCTCATCAAGGGAGTCAACTCTTGGGTAACAAAGAACACATAATAAGAACACCATTAGGTAAGCAGAAAGAAGTACCTAAGTGAAAAACTTCTGGTCTCAAGAGCAGACAAGCTGATAAGGTGTTGCAGCTCTCAGAAACTTAGTTGCAAGTAGGACAAAGAGTATTCCTAGTAGTGGGAGATTACGACCTCCAACTCTAATAGCTCCCTTGAAAGAAGGCAAAACCCCACTTCACTTTGAGAGTAGTTGGTAAAAAAACCCCTCAGTACTGCTACCTGAGGATGTGCACTAATTTGCACTAGAAGTGAGAAACTTGTAACCAATCCTGTGTGAGAATGAAAATGTATATGTAATGTACTATGAATAGGCAAGTACACTACTGTATATAATGTGTACCCTCGAGTAACTTGATGTGCATAATAGGAGGAAAGATGCCCCAAGCATGCAGTGCTGCAATAAACCAATGTCTGCTTTCTAAACTATTGTTTTGTTTGGAGAGCTTTCCTGGTTACGATTTTTGGTAACAGATTTATTTTTATTTTTATTTTTACTTTAGGAAATGTTAAAAAAAAGTCACTTGAGTTATTGCTAGATATGTTCCTCTGATGCTATATTTTAAGCCAGAAATGTAGTCCTTTCTAAAAAATGATTTTGCTTTTGTCTAACCAGAAATTTATTTCTAATTGTTCTATTCTCTAGACAGCTGGAAAAACTCCTAGCCAGCTGAATTTAGAGTTAAAACAGTTAGAGAAAATGTGCTACTGGTACACACAGGAAAGGACCATTTTAGCCAAGTTACTTAATCAAAATTAATCAATGCTAATTTTTACTGTTCAAGAAATGAATGGTAATGATGATTCTTTGAGATTATATTTCATGTATTATGTTATCAATATGAAGATAATACTTTTTTAAAGTTGAAAAACTTTAAAACTTGATACAATTGACTGACACAGTATACTTTAATTGAAACTCCGGCTTTCTGGAATTTACCTTGATTCCAGTAAAGTCACTAGGGTCTTAAATCTTACTCTCTTATGCATGACTAAATCATATTTTCCACTGTTCAAGATGATGATGGGGAGAAGTAGAACTTCATCTAACATGAAACATAAGCAGACCTTGCTTGCTTCAATTTGTAAAATGGTACAGAAATAACATTAATGGTGTCACTGTGCATGTCTCTTTTACTGGGAACCCTTCCATTATATGTAGGCGTTCCTGTGAAAGCTGAGAGCTTTGCCTGAACTGAAAAGCAGCAGAGATCCTTGTGATGAGAGCAGTTATAGACTGCAAAGAAAGTCATCAAATGCCCCAAACAAAACACAGATCTTCATACAGACAGTACTGATCCAGAATACACCTACTCTCTGTTCAGTAAGAAAAAGAGAGTTGTAGTACATTTTACAGACAAATAGTACTTTTTTTGTGCTAGGAACTGACTTCATCAATATCAAACTTCTGTCAACCTCATAAGCAATTACAGAAATTGTCAAACTCCTGATAACATCAAGAGAGTCGGCTGCTCTTGCAATGTGAGATAAGTAGCATACATGATAGATGATGGTTTAATTAATATACTGGAAATCTTTCCTTGATTAATCTGTAGTATATAAATCACACTAATGAAGAAGGAGTCTTTCTACTAAGTTTAATTTTATAGGCATTATACTGTCAGAAGTATTTATTAATGGGTACGTGCATCCTTGATTATCACAAATGTTCTCAAGGCCAAACTGGAAATGTAATAGATTGTTTCTCCTTCATCTTAGATTTTTTGACCTTCTAGCTGTACTGGGAGGAACATCAAATTTAACAAGACTTTGAGAGTAAAGGACATGGTCTCACTGAAAGAATGGGTTAAAATTTATTTGTGGTGTCAACTGGTTCTGAAGTAGCAGTCCTTATTGCACTGAGCTGCTGTGTAATATGTTAGCTGACTAAATGATTGCTGTAGGGATATGTAGAATTTTTCTGTAAATACTTTTACAGTATACTAAATAGTAGATACTAAACAGTAGATAGTTACTGGTTTAGTAGATACTAAAACAGTAGATAGAATTTCTGTAGTAATTTGTATCATGTATTATGATGAAGAACATTTTTCTTGTTTTGGAAAGTGTCATATTTCTAGCTGTTTAGTACACATATAACCCAATATCACTGTTTTACACTAAAAGGGATATGTAGTCTTATGTATGCTCTCTTTTTGCAAATACTTACTTAAGCATTATTTTCAATTCTAGTTTTCATAAGTGGACATGGTGTTAATCACAGTATTGTAGAAAAATCTGTGTATATAATGGATGTCTCCTTTTCCCTGTTCTACTCATAAAAGTAATGGTTGAAGATTTGCTCTTGTGTCTCTGAAAGATTGGTGTAAATTTAATAGCTCAAAGGCTAAATTAAATTGAAATCTCTACTGTTTCTACTGGTTATCATTTTCATTAGTATCTGAAATGCTGAAACAATGTAATACAGACATCTGGACCATTTTCCAAGGATTGCATCTGGCACAGCTGTCTTCTCCATAGTATAGGCACTGTGGCCCATATTCAGGTGGTCTAAATGCCACTGAGATGCCTGGGCCTTATTTGCTAGTTCCTACATTTTGTTCATCTCCACTGAGGGCATGGGAAGTTAGCTGACAAAATATGAATGCACCAGCTTCATTACTGAAACTGCACTCTTCTTTTCTACCAGTACCCACAGAATCTATCAGGGTAAACTTATATTCAGTACTTCACCATATGAAAACTTTCCTAAGTAGAATGTAGAGGATTTGTAGTCCTTTATCTTAGAAAAAGGAATCAGTAAAAGTTCAAATTCAAAATTGAAGGGAGAAAATATTTTGACAGTTGAGTCTAGCTTTCCTAAATATTTTAGGGGTTGAACTTTACCAGGCTAAATATTTTTTAAAACTTTAAAATTTAGACTTGAACATTGAATGTGAATTTTGCTTTTCCTTCATAGGTTTTACAGCTTTTCCATGTTGGTTTGTTTGTCACTGTCACCCAGTTAAAGAAGTTGTATGTGACTTCCATAAGTAATAAAAATCAGTCAGATAATATCTAATCATAATGCTCACTGGAGATCTGCATACCAAAATCTATTTATTCAGATATGACAACTTGGCATACTCCAAGATGACAACCTGAAAAGCGTATTTTCCTGAAGGATTTTCTTTTCAGTGCACTTGCCAGAAGATTGAGGCCATTTATGACATGGTTTGACAAGCCTTAGAAGTGGCTTCTAGTTTCTCAAAATCCATCAATAGTATTGGTTCATTAAAAAAAAAAAAAAAAAAAACAACAAAAAAGCAAATCTAAAAAAAATCTCAGAAGTCATTTGTGTAACCTCCCCCTGCAAACAACCCCCCCCAAACAAAACAAAAAAATACCTGTATCTCTGTTCTGCAGTGTTTCCATGGTAGTGAAGAAACTAAAGACAGAGGCACAGTGCAGATGTTTTACCATGTTTTAACATTTTGAAAGATCTTTTGTTCTGTCAAACCTTGCTGTGGAAAAGGCAAAATTCTTAAAAGAAAAGGCTGGATCCCAGTGCACACAAGATAATATTTAAGTCTCCTTATCTTTTATCCCCTTACTGGTGGGGCTTTAGAAGCAAGTTTGGTATGGGGTAAAAGCACTGCAGCTTTTAAGGTGAATACTAGAGAAGCTTAAAGCAAAAGAGCCTTAAGCATGCCTGCGGGGAGTTACATTTTAGCACAGAGAGTGAGAACCTTCCATAGTGACACATTACAGTTCATGGCGCTGTTATATCATAGGGGACCAAATCAGGAGTGGTTTCATTGAAGTCAGCAAGCAAAATTATGAGTGACGGTTGAAGAGGGTCCTTAA
Organism: Falco rusticolus; assembly: GCF_015220075.1. Taxonomy (NCBI): domain Eukaryota; kingdom Metazoa; phylum Chordata; class Aves; order Falconiformes; family Falconidae; genus Falco; species Falco rusticolus. The sequence continues at coordinate 87,563,728 of NC_051189.1, forward strand.
TTTTGTTCCAGGGTTCTGTTTGATGCGTGTAAATACATGCTCATTTTTAAACTAGCATCTTGCTTCTTTTCTGGAGCTCACCAGGTAGACAGTTTTTTTGCTGACCTTAAAAAGTTTACAGCCAGGCAGTATAATGTCTCAAACATAATGGAGATTCCAGGTGAACGTAATCAACAACTCCTGTGTGCCATTATTCACATATGCTGTTGATCAGAGGCAAGCAGGAGAAATTAAAGCAGGGGACCAGTTCTTCAAAGTTTACCTCCACTGATTGTCAGTTTTGTCCATTTCATACCTTCTTTCTGAGCACCACTTCAACACAAGTCAGGAAAGTATCACTCTCTCTCTTCCAATGTAAAAAATATTGAGAGGGTACAGAAGATTGTTTCAAGCAGAGCAGAAAATATAATTGTTGCAATAAAATAAACTGAAATGTCATCCATTCCGACATAATGCCTTTCAAAAGGAATGTAACAAATGTGTAGCCTGGACCCCCTGCCTTCCTCTCCGTTAGCAAATACTTGCACAAACCATTGATGTGGTCTTTGATCTCTTCCCTCACGGCTGAAAGGAGCCTTAACTTCATGCCACACAGAACAAAGTTCCGGGATTTAAATATAGACATGTATGTTCCTTAGGTCCTGTACTTAAGGAAACATGTTTTCTGTTTTTCTTTTCTATTTATATTTATACTGACTTAATAGACAATGCATTCAAGACAGTCATAAAAGAACAAATTTATCAAGGGTGAAATGGTAATTACACAATTGATAGAGATATCTCATATTTCAGCCATTGACTCCATCTTTCAACCTTTTGATCAGACTTGTTCATCTGAACATCACAGCTCTTGATCTTGGATGGTAATAAAAAAATCAATCCTCAAAACAAATCCTTCCCTAAGGTGTGATTATCCATCTGGCTGACACCAATTATTTCAAGCTGTTAGTACAGTCCATTTCCTTTGCATTAAAACCCAACCCAGCCCAACCCAACCCAACCCAAACCAAACCCAACTGGCCGATATTGAATAGAATCATCTTAGGGATACCCTTTAGGGAAGTGTTTTAGTAAGAACTAATTAATTTTTTTTTCACCATAAAAGTGAAAAAGAAAGTTCATACCATGATATTTCATTCTTGATCATGCATAAGCCAGTAGTTGCTTGCTCAGTGTCACTGTTCCACTAGTTTCTGTGTCCCCATGGCCACTATGAGGACAGGTGGTAGGTAAGTACTTGAATCAGTACTCTTTGTAAAGTACAGTGGCTTTTTCCCTTAATCTGCTTCTAGCTGTTCCAGTCTTTCTAAGAAAGCACAGTCTCTCAGCCCTGACAACTGTGGTTTTACTGTGCAGAATGGTTAATTAGGACAGTGGTAAAATATCATTTAGAGATCAGGACAGTGGTCTCATCATTCAGCAGCTTCATTCTAAATAAAGCCATCATTCTCCTTTGCAAAAGTTTAATAAATTCTTATACAGTTTCTCATGTTCCTTTACTTGTTTTCACAGAATCACAGAATGGTCAGGGTTGGAAGTGACCTCTGGAGATCACCCTATCCAACTCCCTGCTGCAGGTTCACCTAGAGCAGGTTGTATGAGAGTCACATCCAGGCAGGTGTTGAATGTCCCCAGAGAAGGAGACTCTACAACCTCTCTGGCCAGTCTGTTCCAGTGCTGTCACCCTCAAGGTAAAGTTCTTCCTCATTGTCCTTGTTTCAGCTGGGATAGTCAATTTTCTTCTTAGTAGCTGCGCTTAGGTGCAGTGCTGTGTTTTGGATTTGGTGTGAGAACAATGGTGATAGTACACCGATGTTTTCAGTTGTTGTTGGGTGATGTTTATACTCAAAGACTTTTCAGTTTCTTGGGCCTTGTCAGCGAGAGGGCTGGAGGGGAACAGGAAACTGGGAGGGGACAAAACCAGGACAGCTGACCCCAATTAACCAATGAGGTATTCCATACCATATGATGTTATGCTGAGTATATAAACTGGGGAAAGAAGAAGGAAGGTGGGGGCATTTGGCATTGTGGTGTTTGTCTTTCTAAGTAACCATTATGCATGATGGAACCCTCCTTTCTTGGAGATGACTGAGCACCTACTTGCCTATGGAAAGTAGCATGTGAATTCCTTATTTTGCTTTGCTTGTGTGCATGACTTTTGATTTGCTTATTAAATTGTTCTTATCTCAATCCTTGACTTTTACATTCCTTTTGGATTCTTCTCCCCATCTCTGTGGGTGAGGGGGGGTGAGTGAGTGAGTGGATGTGTGGTGCTTGGTTGCCAGCTGGAGTTAAACCATGACATTCATATTCAGAAGCTCCTTCTTGTGTTGCAGTTTGTGCCCATTGCCCCTTGTCTTGTCACTGGGCACCACTGAAAAGAGCCTGGCCCCATCCTATTGATGCTCACCCTTAAGATATTTGTAGCCATTGATAAGATCCCCTTGCAGTCTTATCTCCTGCAGGCTAAACAGGCTCAGCTCCCTCAGACTTTCCTCATAAGAGGGATTATCCAGTCCCTTAATCATCTTTGTAGCCCTTTAATGGGCCCTTTCCAGTAGTTCCCTGTCTTTCTTGAACTGGGGAGCCCAGAACTGGATGCAGCACTCCAGGTGCAGCCTCACCAGGGCCAAGCAGAGGGGGAGGATCACCTCCCTTGACCTGCTGGCCATGTTTTCCCTAAGGCACCCCAGGGTCCCATTGGCCTTCTTGGCCACCAGGGCACACTGCTGGCCCATGGGCAACTTGCTGTCCACCAGAACCTGCAGGTCTTTTGCAGAGCTGACTTCCAGCAGGTCAGCCCCAGCCTGTACTGGTGCATGGGGTTATTCCTCCCTAGGTGCAAGACCTTACACTTCCCTTTGTTGACTTTCATTAGGTTCCTCTCAACCCAGTTCTCTCACCTGTCTAGGTCTTACTGAATGACAGCACAGCCTTATGGTGTCAGCCATGACTCCCAGTTTTTGGGGATTTTGTTTTGTTGGTTTTTTTTTTCCCCATACTCTTTAGTATATGTAACTGTTAAAAAGAATATAACAATTATCATCAGTTCACAAAGTTCTCACACTCCAGTCATTAAGAAAATCTTCTGTTTGGTTCCTACTTTATCTCTAAGACCTGTTAAGTATTTTCCAGTCTGTAGAATGGTATTTTGTATGAGTTTTCACCAGCCCTTTGAGGGCCATATATATTTCTTCTTACCAGTCTTTTCATTTTACAGCCATTGTATCTTGGTACAGGATCTTTGTATAGTCACATTCTAGAGCTTTACTTTTGTCGTATATTGGACTTCAGTACCTCTTTATAGCATTCTCTTTCTTTGCACTAGCTGTAATGCATAGAAATCTTGGAGAATTGTTAGAATAATGCTAATGAAATTTTATGATAATAATGATTTTTAAATGGCAACAGGGGTATGACTCATACTGAGGTATTGGATGCTAGTCACCGAAATGCTAATACAGTATTTTTTTTTTTCATTTGCTTTCTTAATATAGACATTAAGAAAATCACATTAGGAATTAATATAAATGATGAATATTCTACATCAGTTTATAGGAGGAGGCTTACTTGGCTAGCATTGAGTTATGCCTGGTATGAGGACATACACTGCATAAGCAGAAAGCAGCCTTTCCAACGCAGACATTGTTACATTGGATAAGGGGGATATTTGTTAGAGAATGCCTGAAATTCATTGTCAGAGCCTGCTATAGAAGATCTCTAAATCACAACAACACTGTGTTTTTCAAGCAGATAACCTAAGACTCCACACAATGTTCTTTGTTCAAATGATGCCCCTTTAACAGTGCATAATATGGTGTCTATAAGCAGACTGGCTGATTGGCTACCTTCAGTGTCAGTGGGAGGTATCTAAACCTACAGTGTCTATGAAATCTCAGCTGAAGCTGATATCTTTACTGGCCATTAAAATAGCTCATAGTAAAGAAAATCAGACCAAAAAAAAAAATTTGTTCAAAAAGTGCTAGCATTTTTTCTATTACCAACACACTGTAGGAAGGTACATCAGCATTTGAGAAAATGCCTAGACCTGACAGAATGTGCCAAGCTACATCAACTAGCCTACTGCTTATGAGAAAAACATTGTTTTCTGAGGGTTTAAAGACATATTACTTAAAAGAGCAAAATGCCCATTAATCTCTGGTAATGAGACACATTTGTTTAAATACAAACTAGAAACTATTTAGTGCCTAACGTGACACTTCCACTTTCATTGTTTTTACTGGTATTCAACACACTTGCCAAACCTAAGATAGGAAATGAGCATTTTCTTTAAGACCGTATTCTATTAATGATTATATTTTCCAGGTGGCATTTCCTTTCAAGAAACTTTCCTTCTGATAGGAATAGTTTATTCTATCATCTCCTTCATGTATTTGATTCTGTAAAAGAAGCTGGGCTTTAACTTTTTTTTTTTTTTTTTTAATAATTGGTACTTTTTTCTTCCTGCTGTTTTCCCAAATTCTAGTATTGGACACATAACTCCTTTTGATAGAAGTTTTAATGTTGAAAGACATGAAGTAGATATGTAAATAAAACAGAATTTGTCATTGAATACATCTGTTTTCTAGGCTGCTGGTGCAATAATATACCTTATTCTGATTTTCTGCTTTGTCTCTCCTGAAACACTGTGGCTTACTCTGTGGGTGATTGAAAATGATATAAACACCTCCTTTCATTCCCATCTTTCTTCGCCCTCCAGTGAACACAGTCAAATAACTCATTATCTACAATTTACTGTACTCACTTAAGGAATAGAAGTGATGTTCTGGAAAGCTAACACAGAAATAAAAAGAAAGGTTTTATCCATTGTACAAATTTTAAAAATGCTTTTTCTACTAACAGTGAATTGCTGTAGGAAGGAGGCACCAAGTTCAAATACACATAAGAACTTTTTTTTTTGGGGGGGGGAGAGAGGAGAAAGGATTAATAAGATTTAATAAATTAAAAGATGAACTAATAAAATTAATTATTAAAAAACTATCTCTTTATTGACACCTTATATATAGCAGAAGAGAGTTAGATGTAACAACATGTTGGAAGTGAATATTTCAGTTTCTTAAATTTTGTGTACACTTCTCAGCTGCACCTTCTGTAACACATCCCTGGTACATAGGAAACTGACATCTAGTGAAGTCGTTTATACATACTCTAAATATACCCTTCTGATCAAGAAATTGAATTGAGCCAAAATGAGATGCTGTGTATCAGCCTGAGAGTCGTTGTTAGAGCTGTGGTTTTCACTGAGAGCCTATATTCAATTTTTGAGTTTTGCTGCCCCACACAGGAATTACAAGAAATTACTTCACAAAAATTTAACTGAAAGGTGAAAAGCAAGGTGAAAGTGTATCAGAGCCATGCATTTTGTAACAGCTTCAGGTAGGCTCTGTAATTCAGCAATATTTAATCTATCCTTAACTGGAGCGCAGCCACACTAACAGTTTTTGCACTTGTGAATTTGTGCTTTTAACTGTTTATCAGGTCTTATTCAGTTCCTAGCTTCTTTCTTTGTCATTCCCATTTTCTCTTATACAATGAACACTCAATTGTGTCTCAATTACTTTTAAAATATTGTATTTTTAAAATGATTTAATTTATACATTTTGGTCCTAATTTGCATAGGCTTGGATTCAGTCCTGTAATCTTGTATTCATTCTGAATTGTATGTGTATGTAGTTTAAATAGATCCAGCACTATTAGTTACATTTTCTGTTTTGTTGCACTCTGTTATTTTCCAAGAATCTTTAGTTAGGATTGACGGTTTGAAAAACACTGGGCTTTTCTGACAAATTGGGAATGAAAGGATTGAATGAAACTAATGCCAATTTCCATACAACACAACTCATGCCTTCTCTGACAAATCGTACTTGCTTTCTAATTTGAATTTTCCTGCCCTTTTCATGTCTAGAGTGCAGCATATTGTATAAATACTCAAAAAATTACTTTTGTTAATGGGTAGGTATTATTATAAAACTAACTGTACTGGTGAAAGTATAGATTTAGAATTTGTCAAAGTATTGGCAGTAGTTTCTGAGTGAGGTACTATTAGATAGGCATTCCTCAAGGCATAGGAGCTTAGGTGCCTAACAGATGTATCAGTTCATTTTACAAGCTCACATTAGACACTGTGCTGTCGACAGAATTGTCCAAACCCTAAGAACTTTGCCACAGAACTCTATCCCAAAAAACGTGCTTGTGCCACTGATTAAGTTACACCTCGGTCTGTGTTCCATTCACAATCACGGTAAGTTTCAGTTCTAGGCCCACTTCTGATGTGACCTGAGTTGTAGCTCAGTCCTTGAATTATTATGATGATGGCCAAATGTCTTGACTGGATGAAAGGGCAACATTGGGAGCTGGAGTTCCAGAAGACTTTTCTCTTTGGTCAAAGCAAGTATGGTAGAGGCAATAGTAGCACAGTGCTGAGCCACAGGGTTGGATGTTTTCCTAACAGCTCTCAAAAGCTTTATTTATTGTCATAGTTCAGAATTCAGAGTTATGGCCCAAAACACTCTCCTCAAGGGTTCAGTCTGAACAGTTGGTTTCATCTGATTAAATCACGGGTTGGGCTAATGATGAAGACTAATTGACTAAAGCAAAATCCAGACAGGCCTGATGGACTGGTGCTAATGGAATAAAGAAATCATATACTTGAAAGTTAAGGGAAAGATTGCATCTTTTCCTACAAGTGAGGTCTTGAGATCATTACTTTCTGTCAAGTTTGGATTTATCTAATGGGATTCCTTCTCAGTTCTCACTGGTTGTTGCCAGGAGAGACAGTGACCAAGATAACACACCAGTGTTTAACTAGAAGGCTATAAAATTCTTTCCACTTAGAATGTGATAATGTTATTGATATATTTATCTTTTGGATTAGAACATCAATGTCCTTTATGTAGAGTTTAAATTTAAATCAAAGTGGAGATGAAAAGTGGTATAAATATGGTAGTTTTATTATTAGACAAATGTCTCGCCCTGAATACCTATCAGTCCTCTTTGATCCTTCTACCAAATGGTGAAATGGGGTGAGTAAGGATCTGTTTGTTTGTGAGACTGTCTTTTAAGGCATCATAATTATAGTATTAAACTGTTGATTAAAATGAGAGGAAGAGTTTTTCTGTTTGTCCATACCTTTTTAGGTAAGGTTTCTCTTCATCTGTGATGGTTTTGGCTAGGAGAGTTTTCCTCATAGTAGCTAGTATGAGGTTATATTTGGTATTTATGCTGAAAACAGTGTTGATAGTACAGGGATGTTTTAGTTATTGCTGAGCAGTGCTTACACAGAGCCAAGGCCTTTTCTGCTCCTCACCCCACCCCACCAGTGAGTAGGCTGGGGATGCACAAGAAATTGAGAGATGACACAGCCAGGACAGCTGACCCCAACTAACCAAAGGGATATTCCATACCATGTGACATTATGCTTAGCATATAAAGGTGTGGGAAGAAGGAAGGTGGGGAAGCTTGGAGTTACAGTGTTTGTCTTCCTAAGTAACGGTTACACCTGATGGAGCCCTGCTTTCCTGGGGATGGCTGAACACCTGCCTGCCAATGGGAAGTAGTGAATGAATTCCTTGTTTTGCTTTGCTTGCATGTATGGCTTTTTCTTTCCCTATCAAACTACCTTTATCTCGACCCTCAGGTTCTCTCACTTTTACCCTTCTGATTCTCTCCTCCATCCTGACATGGGGGAGTGAGCGAGTGGCTGTGTGGTGCTTGGTTGCTGGAGGGCATTAAAACATGAAACTATCTTTGGTTTAGAAATTATCTGAAGGTATGGCTTTTATGAAAGTATAGATACAATGAAGTCTTTATTTTTTTACCCACTGGCATTGTAGAGCTGCAGTGATTTCAATTGTTAAGTCCCTGCAACAAGACACCTTGATAAACATGCTTCTAATGTCTAGATCAATTAAAATAAATGCTTTTTATTGCATTACTTAAGTAATTTATTCAGTTTTATCTGAGTCAAAAACCTTTATCTTTGTTCTGTTCATCTCACTGGTTTACATGATTCTAGTGACACGTAATGAAAAGATACATTTATACCAAGCTGCAGCCCTACTGACATCATATAACAAATACCACCCTTTGCAAGAATGTACCCAGAAGGAAAAGTGAAGGCAACACCACAATACAGACTTTTCACAAATTTTAATAATTTTACCTGGGAAGAAAGAATAATGCTTTCTTGTCATTAGCACTGTATAAAAACATGTAAACAAAACTCTGTACTTCTCTTAAATTCAGTTGCTATCTCATGCCACTAAACCAAACAAAAACAAAAAAAACTAACCAACAACAAAAACCAACCAAACAAAAAAAAACCTCCACCACAAAAAAAAAAAAAGGGAAAGGAAGAAAAAATTATCAAAAGAAACTTCTTAATCTGTAGTGCAGGTGTTAACATCTGCACTAAAAGGCTTTTCCAGTCAACATTGTAGTCTGGTCTCTAAAGAGATACAGGTTTAATTCCAGATACCCAACTATTGTAACACCTGCAGTAGTCAACATCTCCTATTTTGATATTCTTAAGAATACACGATCAAAAAGTAACAGTGAAATGGAAAGTATATTTTAAATATAGACTGTAATTGTCTTCAAAATTGGGTTAGCACAGGCTTTGAAATTTACTAGTGGCTCTATACTGCATGAGTCCTGAGTATTAAAATAATGCAAAATTAGAAATATCTAAAGTTCACTGTTTAGAGTGGTTTATCAGTTCTTTGCCAGTAGTTAAGATTGAAATAATAGTTCTTAATATCTATTTTTTTTACTTTGGGATGTTACTATTAAACTGAGAGTTCTAAAATAATTTTTAAAATGAGGGAAGATCTTCATAAATGTAAGTATTACAAACTCCAGTAAGGGAAAGAGCTTAGGTAGAACCTAATTAAAACCTTTATTGTTTATGAAATCCTAGTTAGCTCTTTGAACTTGTTCTGCCATCAGTTTCATTGCTGTTTTCTAGTACATCAGCAGTACCTTTTCTTACCAGATCAGGTATCCGACTTGTTACCGAGATCTTGAACTTTCCACTCCATAAATGGAGCTTGATTTTCATCCATAGACTTATTGGTCAGTTTCCCAGTTGCTTGGGCTGTGAAATGACAGCTCCCTGGAGGAGAAAGTGCTTGTTCTCCCTGGCCATCCTTGGAGACAGCTAACTCTGCAACACATCATCCATGGGGTCTGCCTGAAATCTAATGAATTGGCTGCCAAGAAGCCCTTTTGGATTTTCCTCCTTCTCTTGCTTGCTTTCATCCTTCTCCTGTTTCAACCTTATCAGAATGTTCATGCCTCCAATCTTTGTCACTAGTTTTTGTGACAAATGTGACACTCCATTTTCTTAGATGATAGTCTTCTATGAATATATTTTAGAATAAAACTTTTAAAAGTTGTCTTTATCAGGGACATATCTTTATGGGAGTGAACTTGCCCAGTCTTAAGGAATATTTTTTACATTTTAAAAAATTTACTGTGTTTTTAGTTTGGTCATTTTTTTTCTGCTCTGGAGAAGTGAAAATGATTGGATGCAGCACAAGTGAGTTTATCAAGTACACTGCTCAGTCTGACAAATTATGTGATTATTTTTTTAACTAGCATTGCATTTAATAAGCCTATGTATTAACTTTTCATACACTTGTTAAGAATTTCTCTCCACCAACTGAACAGGGGAGGGAGCAAAAGTACTGTTTTGATTTCCTTCATCATTAATTCACAATGATCTAATACACGGGGAATGTCAACTCAGGATTGTTATTTAGACCCACTTTGAAAAGAAACAAAGTTGTTCTTCATACTCTTCTCTTTCCACAACCTCACTTCTCACTCCAGCATCTATTTATGCTTAGAACTTTGGCATAATCTTTCCTAGCAAGCTAACACAGCTTCAATTTAGAGAACTTATGACCTACTTGGATTTGTTCCTTTTTTTTTTTTCCATAGGAACAAGATTACCAATCTAACTATGTCATACCAATGGTCCAAATCTTTGTCCTCATCTCTCATAGTGAAGTTTTGAATGCTTAGCCTTTCCAATGAAAATCAAACTTTTACAGATTGATAAACATCTACAATTTCTGGTCACTTGCACAAAATGTTACATTTGGTATTTGGAATATAACAGTCTAGCCAGAGAAAAGCTATTTCTTGATTGCTGCTCAGAACAGAATTGTTTAGCTAATGGGCTAAACTTAGTTAATTGGCTATAATTAGCTGAGCTAATTATCTATATCTATCTGTATGTATAAAATATATGGGCTATAAGAAGAAAAAAGACAGGCTAATGGTGCCTGCTGCATACCGTGCATATCAGGGAGGACAGTTTAATAAGAATTTTTGTCTCCTCACAAATTGGAATCCCAATCAGAATTAGTGTAAGACATCCCATGAATAACATGGGGAACAAAGCCAAGAGCTTGTCATGTCTGGTGCAATGACATAAACATGCCAACATATAAGCGTTTTATAGAAGTATGAGCAAAATGACCTTGAAAGGGGCAAACAAAGACATATGTAGTTGCACTTGAACACAAGTAAAATGCAACAAAAAAAATTCCAGAAGATAAAACCCAGGTGAAATGGGAAGAATATGTTGCTAAATATAAAAAAAGAATAATTGGCAAAGCTATAAACAAGATAAGCAGCATCAAAAACAGACTTCATGGGTAGGTAAGCATAAAAACACTGTGCATGAGAATGGAGAAGAAGACAAACCTGCTTCAGTTCAGACTTAGCTTGCTCAAGGGCTCTCAAGTTTGATTACCCCAGCCTCTGCAGCTGAGGCCACCAAAGACAGTGTCTGTCTTTGCTAACTATAGGATCATCTCTGGTGTTTGTATCCTCACAGCTAATTTGTATTCTAGGTGTTAAAGACAAACAGTTTTGTATGGAGAGTGAATATGTGTTGATAATGTATAAGAAATAAACATTAGTATGAAGTGGTTAGATAATGAATTAATAGAGTAAATTTTTGTTTTAAATTTAAAACTGCTGTGATTTATCAGTCCTCTAAAAGCTGTTATCACATGAATCTGTAATTCCCTTCCTGATAAACACATATATACACCAAAAAAAAATTATTGCAGAAGATCTGTAAACAAGCACAAGGTGTCACTAAGCTAAACCTTTTAAATCTTGTGGCTTTTTAGTGCATTTTTTTCATAAAGGCTTTAAAAAGTGAGCTGGAGAATATATGACTCTAGTCACTAAATGAAAGCTAACATACGAAGTTTATAAACTGGACAAATGATCACATCTTTTGCTTCTGTGAATAATGCTGGCCATTTAAGTACCTTTTCTGACCTGACAAAATACTGAAGATCATCATTTTGCAGTGTGTTTGTACTGTCTCAAAAAGTAATTCTGAAATGTTCCATAGCAAGACAAGTCTCAGACATCGAGCTATCACTATCATAGCAGTTTTCAAGATATACAGTTGCCTATTACTAACAAGTTAGACAATGCAAAGTTTACAGTCTACACTGTTTCCACAAGCTTCCTTGGATGACAGATAAATACTCTGCTATGAGGTTGTCATTAGGTTATTTCCTCCTCTTTATAACAGACACTTTCTGGGGGATGCCACCTCCATTCTCTCATTTGTGTAAAATAGAAGTCTGGCTTCCTCACTCCCATTCATCACTTTGAAACTGCTTCTAAAATCATTTAGATGTACTGGTGTGAAATGCTGAAGAGGAAACATTAGGTGAGTGTCTGTTCTACACCACAGCAGAGGATGGTTGCAGTGATGGTAGTGAGAGTGAACAAACAAGAATGCTGATGCAGGGCTTTTTCTGGATCTCAATAAAGAAAGCCCAACAACAAACAGCTTAATAAGATAACTGATAAGTCAGAATGAGAAGAGGAAGTCTTGTGTTTCTTCAGATTCTGGGCATCTCACATTTGTGCAGCATCAGTTGGAGCCTGGATGGATTTTTCCCATGGTGCTGTGGAAATGAAGTACTGTCTGTGGAGAGAACCTATCTTGGTCATGTTATATCCTCGCAAGAAAACAGGTCTGTTTCTAAAGGATGCTTTCATGAGAGCTTCCTGCTGCCCCGTTAGATAAAGGCAAGGCCAGGCAGGCGGTGTAATCACAAGGTACCAAAGTGGGAGCTGCCTTCAGGCTTCTTGGTGAAAATGAGTTGGCTGAATCTGTCCTGCAGCCAAGGGACTATGCAGCACAGCACAGCCTGAAGCCACAAGGAATGGTGCAGGCTGTTGTGTGGATCACTGGCACCTAAAAGTGCAACCATTTTTCAGTCAGGATCAACATGCTGTTAGAGTGGAATAACATAAAAGATAGATTTCTATGAATATACATTGAAATCTATTAAAGGGCCAAATTAAGAAGAAAAGACATGTATCTTAAGCACAGCTTAAGCAGGAAATACAAAATACTTCAGTGTGTATGTTTTCTCTATAAATCTGCAATAGCTTTGGACAGTGTTCCAGTCCGAGAAGACCCAGCTATGAATATTCTTTGTTATACACAGGGTGAGATTAAGACACAAACAAAGTCAAATGCCACTAATCAAGGAAACTTATTTTGCATTTATATAAACAAAACATTCACATGCTGTGGTAAGAAAATAGCAATAGTAAAGAGAGGGAAAGATGGGAAAGAAGGAAATCTAGCAAGCAGTTGGGATAGACTTGCAAGAGACAGTCACCACCATGGATCCAGTGGTGTCCTGTTGGTCCATAGTCTCTGTTCACGTCAGTGGTGGGGGTCTCCTAATGGCCACTTATTGTTTGTTGGCAGAGTCTTTTATAGGGTTTTCAGGGGGGGCATTTCCCAGACAATGGCACGTACAGCATTCCTCAGCGGGGCACACGGGACTGCTGCATAGGTAGGGTTGATCGTCCATGTCTAGGTACACTGCTCACAGCAGAGTGGCCTTTCCTTGACGCTGGCTGAAAACTGATGTCAGGAAGCTGTTGAATGCTTCTGTTCACAACTGTTGAATTCAGTCTTGCAGGAGCGCAGCTAACAAGCTTTGAGACCGTTAGTTTGAGATATGGTCTCTCACAGACAGAAAACAGGAATTTCAGTATTTTGGCCCTCATGGAGACAGTTCTGGGCACAATCAGTAGAAGGACTTAAGGTACTTAAGTGTTTACTGTTTTGTAATAGTAGAAGGAACCCAGTCCTGTAAGCGTACTAACAATGTTCATAGCCCTGACTTCAGCACAAAGCACAAAAGACTTACAAATTCAGAAACAAGAAGAGGAAGAAACTAATTTAGAAATGCTAACACTTATGTTTTTCTTTTTTATTATTAAGTCATCCATCTTTAATAAAAAAAAACCTATGTGGCAATGAATTAACTGGTTTCAGGACATGCATTTAAGGCAGGCATCTAAGACTGATGGCAAAAAGATTTTTCAGTCTGTATTTTCTTCAGCTTTATCCATTGGGTGGCACAGGCATCCTCCCTGCTTAATATCCTGTGAATGTTAAAAATTCTAGTCTGACGTAATCAGAGGTGTACCTAGCATTGTGCTTCTCAGACAGGTAAGAACTTTCTGCCTATATTTCAAGCTACATGATGCAAGCCAGTTCTTAAAGGAAAACTGTATAACTGTGTCAGTAATAGCTATGCTGTGCTGGAGCTGAAAATCCCTGGTGGGAGTATAAAATGATAATACAGCTTTTGTAGTGAATCTGATTTGTGCCTGGCTACTGTGGAGGTGGACAGAATGTTCTTGGGTTTGTTTGTGAATCATCCTGTGATTTTGCAGTTACTGAAGTGTGCTAGCCTTTTCTAACAGCTTGTTTCCATAGGCTTTCCCTATCTCTTCTCTGTTCTTTCCTGCCATGCAGTCCTACCCCTTCATTGTGCTACTCTGGAGCTTGCTAGATCCCTCAGTTGGCTGTCCACTTTGTGCTAAATTAGTCTTTGAGCACACTAGTTTATTGAAGCATTTCACAGGAGATCCAAAACAAGGTTAAAGGAAATAATAAGGTGGGAGCTAGATGGTGGCAGGGAAAGGGTGCATAGTTGTTGTCTAGTGTTGCAGAGTTGAGTCATCAAACTTGTATTGAAGTGTTGGCCCTAGAGCCAGCTACCTTAGTCTAAGATGGCTGCCCTTAGTATCTTGCCCAAAATATTTACCATAAATGAGAAAAAAAAAAAAAAAAAGAAAAAAAAGAAAGACATAAACCAAGAAATAAAAAAAATAAAAAAAGAGTAGTATGGGAGTCAGGATACGTGGCTTTTGAGGGTGGCTTTCCAAAGAGTTGAAATAAATTTTCTGTCCTTGATGAGGGGGATGGACAATTACAGACACTGATTCTTTTGAAGTCAGTGTATTTACTTACATTATGTACAAGATATATTAGACTAGCCATACCGGGTGTATGTAGTATCCACATATATTCCCTCTTTTTCTAAGATGTGATGAAACTATAGAGGAATGAAATCAGTTCCATTAATATAGTATTATCTCAAGCCCTTTATTAAACCCTAGCAACCAAGTTGATGTAAAAAGCCCATTGCAGCTAAAAGAGGATTCTTCTTTTATATTACTTTTTCTTCTCTTCTGCATCCTATGCTGATGAGGCTTCCTTTTTTGTTAGATCAAGAACTTACCAAACACTTTGAGTGTTTAGAACGTTATAACTCATCTAATTGCTGGCAACTCCTTTCTTTTCTTTTTTTTTGTGTCTCACTTTCTGTCATCTTCATGAACTAAATTTCCTTACAGGGGGCTCTTATAAGGGTACAAGTATAAGCACAAAGTATGCAGTGGAAGCATACCATGAGGTATGAGGAGTGGAGATGGAGCAGAAGGGTAGCTAACCACTGCCACAAGGGACAGATCTCCTTGTGTTGGTTCAATGGGTTTGGTGAAACTATATTCTTCAAAGAGATGAGAGTAACTCCTGCTGATGAATGTCTTGAAACAATTATTCAGTGAACAGAGGTGGACAGTGCAGAATAAGATTCACCAATTAAGTACAATTTGAATGTTAGAACTGCCAGAGCTGAGGGCAGTTTCTATGGCATTCTGAAAATACAAACCTGGAGGGCATTTCAAGCGGTCTGCAGGTCTTCTGTACTGAAACAAGTTTAACTATAACTGCCATAACTCATTCACCTTATTCCTTAAGTAACATGAACAAGTTTGTGAACGGCCTGCGCAGAGAAATATGTCTTACAAGTACTAAAGTTTTTGAGTTAACACCAAGACTTTCAGTGTAAATGCTAGTACTTGGGTGTTTAAACTGATGTCCTGTTTTTGAAAGTTTTGAATAATTATTATATCCCAGTTTCTATTTAAAACGCCTCCCTTCTCTCAAATACAACTATAGAAAATTTTTCACCTTCCTTCTGGATTTTAGGTAATTACTAGCTCTAGAACTTATCATCCTGACGATGCTAGACTTGGGCATTGAAAGTATCATTTACTATCTGTTCTATAAAACCAGCAATGACTGAAGCTTTCTCCTTGTCTCCAGAGCCTGAAAGATTGATCCATTTAAATTGACACAAAGATCAGCACATTTTCACCTTACTCTATTAATCTATGTTTCACTTGTCTCAACATCTTGAAAGCTATACTGAGCTATCAGAATGTCTCCGTCAGGCACTGCTAAAATTGTGAACAGCCAACACCATTGATCTTAGGGATTCATACAGTGTAGTTTATTGCCATACCTAGAAAATCAAATTCTTTTGCAGATGCAAAAGGTCACTGAGTTGTCCCATAGACCTTGGCATAACTCTTCTGTGTCTCTGTGTATACTTTTCAATGTATCAACTAATGCCCCACCTGTTTAGAGGTGGCTGAATGTCACTGATGACATATTGGTTTTTGCATAGTTAGCAAGGACTTACAGCCCCTTTTTGTAGTAAAGGATCATTATAAACATGAAATGTTATTAATGACTGTTGCTTTCAGTTTGCATACAGTTAAGCCTAACCATTTTCAATGGATCTGTAAATGTAGCCATTTTATTATATATCTTTTAATTAAAAGGAGAGGTGGGGAATTTTTGGTAAACTAGTTTACAGAACACAGAAATAAACAATTGTTTTGTAATTACAGGGTACTTGGTAGATGAAAGAAGGTCTGTTTTATGATTTCTCCAATAAAATGTGATTTTCAGACAGTAAATAACTATGCTATTAAAATAATTACATTGGTATTGTCAAAATAAACACTAAAAATTTTTTCCTCCTGATTACTCTAAGACCTTTTCTGGAAGGTCTAATGCAAAAGAAATAATAATAATATAAAACCCCCACTATCAAAACATGAAGTAAATTACACAGGAAAAATGGATAACTTAAAAAAACAGAGGTAGCAAAAATGAATTGGTTCATGTCTGTGTACTCATGTACCACAGAGTCAGAATATATTTGTGAAATGCATTATAATGTGAAAATATTTTTCCACTCCAGTGTGTGTGGAATCAAAGTCATTCATCTGAGTGTGTTTTTGCAGGAAGATTCTTATTTACATTCACCGAGTAGTTATGTTTTCATTATTTAGTGGTTGTAGAGTTTTCTGCTTCTGGTCTGCATAGAACTTCTCTGAAAAATGACAAGGATGCTTAGCGAGTTTGGACAGTGAGATGTGAATCCACTATTATTACAGAAAAAAATTAAGAACCTATATTGAAATGCAGTATTTAGACAAATACAGGCCTGACCATTTATATTTAGTTGAGGTTGGTTAGTATTATACATATGAATTCACCACATCTGACTATCAAATTAGTGATCCCTTTTGTTTTGTGAACACCCATTCTGCCATATAATAGATGTAACATAGGTGCATGTGTACTGGGTGGATCATAATATAAAAGAACCTAAAGGGCTTGGCTTATTGTTACCGTTATTAGCAATGGAAAATTATTTGGCATTTTTCACTGTTAGGTTACCTGATAAGGTTAGAGATTTTCCAATTTAGCAGACACCATAATTCAAAATAGTGGTAACAAAGCATTGGCTAAGAGAAGAAATAGCTGCCCTCTTCTGTGACTGTTGCATTTGAGCAGTTAGCTTTTAGAATACTGTTTAAAGGTTCACTGAGTTGCAAATAGTGCTTCTGACCATCCAAACACTAGGAAAGAATGCTTTAACCTATACTATAAGAAACAAGTGGATGGATTCTTCTCCTCAACTGTTTTTTAAAACAGGAAGATAATTTCTTATGGATTTCTTTCACTCATAAGAAAAAAAAGTATTTTAAGAAGCTTGCACAGATAATTGTGTGCCATTCCTGTTGTTATACATGTATTATGTCTCTTCCTCCACAGTAGTTCTTTCCCAAAACCAGATTTTTATTAGCCTTGCAGTGTTCCCATTGTGACTTTGTTTTTCTGGTTCCCTTGTGGCTTTTAGGACAAATTTCCTCTTTCCTCTTCTGACAGGAGGCTGCCCTGTTTCACTTTCTGCCAGTGGAAGCATCTCACGCTGTCACAGTAACTACTGAGCTTTCTGCTGCACGACATTCTCAACATTTGAATCTGTCACTTGAGTCTCAGTAGAGTATGCTACTAATTTTAAAACTTGCAGTTTTCTCTTTAGGCAAAGAAATGCTCAAGTAGCTTTAAAGGTAGACTGTCACTGCACACGGTGGTAGATGTAATATTAGTAATTATCCTTTAAGAATTAGTCTAGTAAAACAGGGAAAAATCTATACTCTTGTCTGCCCTCACTGGAGGCTTTAAATATGCAGAAGGCTATCTTTATCTTCCTTTTCTGAAGACTTAGTGACTAGGCTTAATTAATCTTTGAAGGTAAAACTAAAAGGAATTCTGAGCCCTCTCAATTCAAACTTCTGTGCCTGGTTTTATGAGGAATAGTGGCATACTAACAAGAAAGCTGAGGCACTATACTGTTTAGGCAATTGTGGAGCATGCAAGCTCATCTGTGGAAGAAAATGTTCCTTAGACTATTTCTTGAGAAAGTAAGTCTTAGAAAAAAAAAATCATAGAATCATACAATGCCTCTTTACAAACTTTGACTCTCTTGGACTACTTTCAAAGGAATTTGATGGAATAATAGTAGTCCCAATTAACTGAGTTCCTGCAAGCTTTCTAAAAAGAGCGGATGGAAGGAAAAGGAAAGAAATCCATACCACCAGTGCAAGTCTAACCACACAGCTGGCTAAAACCCATCATCATAGAAACAATACTGACATGGAATTTAGCCCCAGCGTTGGCTGTTGCTTGCCTAGTGAGCAGATGGGCATTCTGAGTGAAAAAGTCCATCAGGGTCTGGAAGTCACAGGGCAACTGAAGGAAGAACTTGGGAATATTACATCTATATGATTATGAATTTAAATCTTCCCAGGCTTTATTTAGTTCTACACTTCATGAAGTGGAGAAACTTGCAGAAAAGTTACTGGATTTCAAGAATAATTACTGTGCTTTGGTTGTTTTTTTCTTTGGTAAAAGCATGTGCTATTCTGACACTATGATCTTTCATTGTCTCTAAAGTGAGCCTGATTTCTTGCTCTCTTATTTTTTGGATAGACACTTCAGCATAGATACTTCAAAGCGATTTCAGCTGAAAGGCAAGCTTCTCTCTTCATATTTAAAAAAGTATCTGAAGTGTCTTACTGCTGCTGGATGCCAAGTCTAAAGACACACTAATTATCCAGTTAAATTCTGGGGGTTTTTTTGTTTGTTTGCTTGTTTGTCTACTTTTTTACCAGAGAAGCTTTTGACCATATTTATCAAAAAGAGAGTCAAGGTAGTAATGCATTTATGAACTAACACCTAAAAGAACTTGTTGAGTATTAGTCTGTCCTGTATACTTTATTTTCCTTTAACAAGTTTTTCAAACACTGTTAAGTTAGCAGAATAACTATTCTTTGACAGTGGAGCAAAGGATTAAACTACAAATTTCTCTCACCTGGAAAGGTAATGTTCATACTGAATGCAATCATATTGACAAATTTTTCTTTGTTTTAATTTCCTGTTGTTCAGAAGCTGAGGAAGAAATAACATTGTGTCACCAGATAGAAGACTATTTATTTTCCTCATTCTTTCTAGATTTGCTATATATTTCTAGCCAGTTTTCTTAATCGC
This sequence comes from Falco rusticolus, assembly GCF_015220075.1. Lineage (NCBI taxonomy): Eukaryota > Metazoa > Chordata > Aves > Falconiformes > Falconidae > Falco > Falco rusticolus. The sequence goes on from NC_051189.1 coordinate 87,582,797, forward strand.
TCTGGAAAGCAACTAAGTATGAATTAGTCCACACTGCATGCCTGATTGGCAGTCTCATGTGACTACAGTATGAATTGGAATCTTGTTTACTAAATCATGACCCTACCACATTTAATTATGTTTTCTATGCAAGTAGCCAGCCTGAAATGAAGTATGCCCCTTAATCAGAAATTATTCTAGATCTGAATATTTACTATTGCATATAAGTACAAATAACAGTGAGGACTGTCCCTGCATATGCTTTCAAATTGTGTTTTTGAGGGAAGCAGATAGATGTTTCAGCTCTTCTAGAAATTACTGAGAGTTCTATTAACCAGTTAGATTTCTCTATAAACACTTATGCTGACATTTTCCTATGGAAACTGATAAACATCATTAAGGAGTTTATTTTAGAAGGGGAAGGAAGAAAATAAATTTATTTCTCCTAACTGACATCAAGCACTAGCTTACTATGACATGCCTAGAGCCGATAGGAGCTTTTGATTGGTTTCTTTATTTAATATATATGGATATACCAGATAAGAAGGTTGTACAACATAGATTGTATTTAAAATATTTTTGAAAGATTATATTCTCTACTTATCTTACTGCATGTAATAATTTTGCGGTGATTCATTATAAATGAATTAAAATGCTTGGGTGCCTCACGTATTGCTGAATAGATAACCTACCATGATCTTATAAAAAAAGTCATTAAGCATTGCAGAAAATTATGTCTGAGTAACCTGGCAAATTCTAAATTATTGATGTTTTCTATCAGGGTCTGAAAAGTATTTTTACTAATCCTGTGGTCTGCATGAATAGAAACCAGGATCAGTTGAGAAAGGCTGGGCAGAAGCATAGCTGGAGGTGCTGGTTTCTTCAGTGAAGGGGGCAAGACAGGGAGCCGGAAAGCTTGTGATGTTATCTCCTGAAAAGCCAAAGAAGGTGATATTCTTTAACAGCTGTTTTCAGGATAATAAGAACATGGCCCAAATATTGTAGCAGTTTATTTAGGTGAGATAATATGGGTCAACAACAAGAAAAAAAAGCACACAGTGCTAAGACAACCAAGCTCTTTGCCACTGCAGAAATAAAGATCTGTTTGCATTAATAAATAACTGCTATAAAATAACTTCTTAACTCATGTACTGCCATATTAATACAACTGTACATCAAATTATTTTTTGTTAACAGAAGCCAAATACTTACTGTACAGTTGTTCAGTGAATTATGGAAATGTGTAGTCGAAATTTACTACTTGGAAGGCTGGAATTTTCTCCTACAGAAACTAGTTAGCAGTAGTATTTGTGTTGTTTAAAAAATTTAAACCAGTAGCTCTGAAACGAATAAAACGTAATTTCACCTTTTAAAATCAGATTATAAAACCAAAGTACAGTAGATAAGTAATGAGCATTTGCAAAAAGGAACTAATCTTCCCAAAGTAATTCTGAGAAAAAAAAATGCATTAAAGACTTTGAGTTAATTTCTTATACTCTGCCTGTAATCACAGGAACTTGATAATTCATGTTTTATCCAAGAGTATTATCATTTTCTGATTATCTGGACAAAAAATGTCCTAATTTAGAGAAGTACTTAAGTATGTTCCTAAGCTTCTACTACTTAATATAAAACTAGGAATTTAGATGTTTGAGCCATCAAGCATGCTATGTAATAGTTAGACTACATGTCTCACAAGTGTTACTTTGTAGATGCCTGTATTTTCTAAATAAGGGTGGAATAAATGTTTGGCATTAAAATCTTTAAACAAGACAAGCTATCTGGAAAGATGTGACCCAACAGAGTCAGTAAAATATCAGTTGCTATGCCTCTGCTTACACTCCTAAGTAGATTTGCTCACAAAGCTTTTTGTTTGGAAAACTTCCTTGGCTTGCAGAAATGTCTCCCTATATTTATAATGGTAGAAAAGGAATTCCTCTTATTATTCATTTTCCATTGTCTTTTGGATATTCCAAATTTATAATAATTTGGACTTTTTGTCTGTATTATATGCGATATACAACTAACTTGCATTTGTTTGATTGTATCAAGATGGCTGTCGTTAGTGTAAGTGGCTTCATCTCCTTTTCTGCATGGAGCTCAAACAATAAATGGTGCAGGCAGGGCAGGAATATGCAAGGAACTTGGGGAAGAATAGCACTGAGAGCAAGATGAGGGAATGGAAAACGTGTGGTTGACAGAATGGAGCAATTCAGCACCGCATAGGGAATGGTTGAGAGAGAACTGGAAAATAAAAAAGCAAGAGAATGTGTGGAGAAAAACACTTCATTTATTTACAAGAAAGTGTGGTAAGATGCAACAAGATGGTGGTGGTAGAGAAGCAAGAAAGAGGGAAACCTCTTCTGTTTGTTTGTTGTTTTCATTGAAAGTGACATTTTAAAAAATAAACTGATGAACTGCAAATTGAAGATGAATATTGCATGAGCTGGGAAAACATTTTAAAAGAACATAATACATTTTGAAACCAATTGCATGCTATTGAATCAGTCACAATAAAGGTTGTATAGTGGTGGTTGGCAGTCATTTACTTAAAAAAAAAAAAAAAAAAAAGTCAGAATTCAGTGGATCCCCACAGTATGTGTTTTATTTTTCAAGCTAACCATGTGAAAAGTCTCATCTACCTATGAAGACTGTTTAAATTAGTTTTTAATGTCCATAAAACAAATTACATGCTCTTAGGGGCCAGGGACTTTGATGTAAATGATAGATGTAAAAATCTGTTGCTCAGCTACCACTTTTATACAAAATGAACCTGTAATTCTAGGCGCACTCACCGTCTTTTGTCTGATATGCATACAACAAGCACTGAAGTGAAGAAGATTTTCAAAAACCCGTTTGGAGTTTATAGTTACCTAAAAATATCTAAAGTATTGTTCAATCTGCTTTAATCTGTTCCTAAGCTTGTTGATATTTCTGGAAAAAATGAGAAATTTGGGAGCATGTATCTCCCTGAAATTATTTTTATTCCTATTTCCAGTATTAAAAAAATAAAAATAAAAATTGAGAAATTATTTTTTACAAAACAAACAAATATCATTAGTGTGGATAGTCTAATAATATTAATGAAATACTGAACATATTTTAGATTTTCCTACTTCTGTCATCTAAAATATTATATTTTGGAGTGACTTTCACTGTTCCTTCCTCCCTCCCTCTCTCCTTTCCTTTTTTTCAGTTTTTGAAATATAAGAATTGTTTGGATCACACATTTCCTCCCCCCCCCCCCCCCGCCCCATACCTTTGCTCCAGGATGTGATACTTACGGAAACTCACCAATTACTACAAAACACTTGACAGACTCACTAGAATTGACAGCACTGATGCTAGGTAGCATATTGGAAATGACAGTCATTGACATAGTACTGGAGTGTTTCTGTATATTACAATGAAATGTTATTTTGGGAGATATTGCCAAGTGCTTCCGCTACAACACTTATGCTTTTTCATTTTTATTGTGTTTGAATAGCCTCTCCAGTACTGTGAGTACTGTATTAGGGCATTCTGTTAGATAATAAGTGTAGTGACTGGAATTGGAAAGGAAACTCTCAATAGAACAGTGCAGTTTCTTTAACCACAGGGAGTGACATATAAAAGGCTGAATACAGAACTTGATGATTTTTTTATGTTCTGTCTTTTCTAGGAGCTGAAGGATCAAAGCTGTCATACTACTTAGAGTGATTAACTTAAATAAGGTGTGAGCTTTTAAATAAAAAACATGTGTTGTTACTGAATATTAATGTTAATATGGCTAACTGGTCAAGAAAGGAATAGTTGAAAAAATAAAAAGTTTCAACTATTTACTAGCAACATGGTTATTGAAAAATAAACTTTGTAATATTTCTGTTGGTTTTCTTAACTTCTGCTCTGACTCTGGATTGTAGTGATCTGGTAAAGTTCCATGCTGAGGTCAATGATACATCAGAGCAACACTACACAGTTTTTTCAATAACTTTTGATGCAGAATGATCTGCAAAAAATGTTCAGGATTGAGAATGTTCCTTTAGGGCAAAAGGCTTGGAATCATTGACTTTGAATGAGTATAGTCTGCAAAAAACTGACTGCATCATTAACACCCAGTTGTGCTATTGATTTCAAACAGACCGTGCTTGCTTTTCTACCACATGACTTAGCAGTGCTTGACTGGACCGTGCTCAAACATGCTGGTGTTGTGTGTGTGGTGGTTTTGGTTTTTTTGGGGTTTTTTTTTGACTGTACAGTAATTTTACAGGGTATTTTACCTAAACAGGGCTTTAAAATGAAGGGTGAACTAGGTGCCATCTCTTTCCAGCTAGTTGCATTAACGCTTGCCAGGGTAGTAATTAGGGTTATGTAATAGATTTCTCCCCACTTAAATTCAATAATCATAGAATCATAGAATAGTTTGGGTTTGATGGGACCTTTAGAGGTCACCTAGTCCAAACCTTCTGCAATGAGCAGGGACATCTTCAACTAGATCAGGTTGCTCAGAGCCCCATCCAGCCTGACCTTGAATGTTTCCAGGGATGGGGCATCTACCACCTCCCTAGGCAACTTGTTCCAGTGTTTCACCACCCTCATTTCTGAATCTACCTCTTTTGGTTTAAAACCATTACCCCTTGTCCTATTGCAACAGGCACTACTAAAAGGTCTCACTTTGACAGAATCACCTAGCATACTGAGAGCTTTGCTTTCTGTAATATTTAGTTGTGTGTTGCTTGTTTTTTAAACAGGGGATGTTGTCATGAACAGCGAAGCAGAAGAATGGGCTGCTTCTCTTTACTTTTTCCTTCCTCCTCACTTTTAATTAAAAACTAAAAAAAAAAAAAAAAAAAGGTAGTAGACTGTGTAGCAGTTGCATTTAGCACCCACTTACCTCTGTCAAATTAAGAAGGGTGCTTTGATGCATCAAATGGGCACAACAATTTTGTGAAGTCAATATCTTCTGAAATATAAGGTCACTTGTGTTAACATAAAAGTGAATGTAGTGTTTTAACAACAGTGCATAAACCACTGATGGATTACACGCTGTATCAAGTAATGCTGTGCTTCTTCAATCCATTGCCATGAAGGCAAATTATTGCTGCAGGAGCACAGAAGAACTTAATTGTTTCAGGTCGTATCATATGTCTGACATGTCAAAACAACAATGGTAATGTTTCAGACTCAGAGAATAATACAACTTCAAGAGAAAGCTGAGATTCAGAAAGGGAGGAGAAAATACTATTTTTGAAACTTAACAATGGCAGACAATACAACGCAGAGTTAAAATGAAAAGTCAAGCAAGGCTGTGAAGCTGCAATTTGGAAATTTGAACTGTAAGAGCCTCTGGAGTTAAATTTATACATAGATCTTCATCATAGGATGACAGGTTTAATTGATCACAACATGAAGAATAGGCATGTGTGTATGCCAAAATTTTTGATGCTTTTTCTCTGCTCATGAAAGCTTCTTACAAGTCTGAGGAAAATAGGTTGAGGTGTTTTGTTTGTAAGAAGATATTTACTTGACAGATTAATACAAGTATGTTTGTTAGTACATTGACTTGCTCTCATTTAGAAGTAGAGTAATTGCAGATTTTTAACTCTTCCCACCCCCCTTTCAATTTAAATATAGCCTGGAATTAAACATGACTACATTAAGGTCTCTCTTTTTAAACAATTTTAAATTCATGTCCTTGACATACAGCATGCTTAGAGGGCATGCTGCACAGTACATGCATGTGCATTGTGAGTGTGTGAGAAATCTGTTTGGGCTTATTTTGCAAAAGTCGTCAGGATTTGTGAATTCTTCCACACTGCTAACCAAGGGTAAAAACACAGATGGAATACTTTTTTGGTTTTAGACACTGCACTTTGAGGAAGACATGGATCAGCTGTAAAGAGTCCCATGGAGATCAAAGAGAGTAATCAGAGGTCTAGAAAATATGGCATCGTTATGTAATGTGAAATAACTGGGGACAGCTAGAGAATCCGAGGTATTAGGATGGAAGAGAGGGCAGGGTTACAAACAGGGAGCTGAATTTAGTGACAGTTTTTGGATGCATTTAAAACTGCTGCTAGCAGGCAAAAAAAAAAAAAAAAAAAAAAAAAAAAAAAAAGGAAATGAAACAGGTTATCTGCACCCATGTACAAGGACTAGTAAAATTAACACCATCAAGGAAGACTCACATTAGACGAACAGAATTTTCTAACGGCAATAACATAGATACACTGACACTTACTACTTTGGGAAGTTTCAGAATATCCATCACTGTAAGCTGTTTCCTTTGAGGCAGACCAATATTGGTTGGAGATAATGCTGAATAGCAGATGGTCCTTTGGCAAGAGGGAGGAAGGATAAGATAGACTATATAAGCTTATAGATGACCTCACACTTAGAATCTGACAGCTGTTAATGTAAGAGTAATGCTGTAGGCAGGAAAAACGCTTTGTGACTGCTTAAAGTGTCTGTTTTCCAGATTGCTGATAGCTGAGAAGAAAATAGTCAAATAAACCTGTGTATTTTTCCAAGATAATTATTTAAAAGTAATTATCAAAATATTGAGAGTCATGGTTTGTAAAATAAATGCCTGTTTTCTATACCTGCGTTCTCCAGGCTTCCTTGCTAAAACAGGTTATGGATGAATGATTTCTCATGAAAGGCAGGTCATATAATTGTGTTGACATAGTGGGTGGAAAAAGTTGTAAGAGTCGGTCTAAAGAGAACGATATTGTTTCAACATTGCTAACAAAGACTTGGAGATGGAATGTGCTCTTCATGGACACTGAGACGCCGAGACCCTGAAGAAGAACTGCATGGTACAAGGAGTACTATGCCGCTCCCTGACACCTGCCGCTAGAAGTAACAACTACGATAAGGTCGCATAACAACCGTTGTCATTATGACGAATCATAACATGCGTGATAATCTTGTTTGAGAAGGCAGAGACTGACAAGCCATGGGCCAGAGGAGGAGCAACGTGTATTGCTCAGCATAAAAGAGGACTCTTTAGCAACCGAATTTTAGGAGATCTCCCCCACCAAGGATCACAACGATTGGAAGGACTGGCGGGACGCTGCCTGGACCTGGGACCTTAGGGACATCTTGGACCAGTTGTGGTAGCTATAATCCTCTTTCCTTTTTCTTTTTACTTTATCTTTTCCTTCACTTTCTGTCTTTTTACCTATCGCATGCCGCTTTACGGGCAAACAATAAAATTGTGCTGTTTAATTGAAGCATAACCCCTTGGCATGGTTGTCTTGCTTTTTGTGCTTCGAGATCATAGTAAACAAACCATCACGAGTCCACTGAGTGGACCGTGACAAAAGTGTATCTATTCCTTTCAGCAAGTTTTAAATTGAATCATAGCACATAGACTTGGGATTATGATCCATTAATATCTGGTTGGTTTGGTGCTTTTTTGGTTTGTTTAGTTGTAGGTTTTTTTCTTTTCTAGAGGAAGCCAACAAATAATGGGTGTATAGGAAAGTTTACTAAAGAGAATGTACCTGAATTTATGCTGAAGATTATGTCATGTATCAACTTGCTGATAAAGATTATGCAGACTTGGAACCTTATTTTTTGTTTTTCTACAATACTATTATATGTAAAATATAGATTAAAACTATATTGATTTAAGCAACATAATATCTTGAAGAACGCTAGTGTGGCTTTTGTTTCTGTTCTTCGTTAAAAAAATATTCAAGGATGAGCTGAAGAACGGACTTGGGGCACAGTAATATCCTTTTGACTCTTGATTCTAACTTGTTTGGGGTTTTTGTGTAAAAAAAGTCAGCTGAAGTATGCGGGAGAACTTAAGATATGAAAGTGACAAACCTAATTAAAAGCCAATTCACAAAATGTCAGTGAAAAAAAAAATGACACTGCTATTTACATAATTTATTGCTTTTGGAGTTCTTTTTTATCCTTTATATACTTCATTATGGAGGATGGGAATAAGCTCATGGTTCTTTGAAACCAAGTCCCTTTTACATGTTTTTCTTGGAACATTTATATAAATGAACAGACTCATTCTAGCACCTGAGTTTACTCTCCTGTGACCCATTCCACATAAGCAAATGCACAAGGCTTCTCACCACTTTGTCATACATTACTGGCAAAAGAGGCCCATAAATATGTGTGCTATTTTTTAATAATTACAGGTAAACTGTTGGGCAAATTTATGTTTGTTTGCTATAGGTATGACAACACTTTCAGTGACCTCATAGAGCATATGTTAAATGAAGATTTAGTTCAAATAACATATTCTGGCTGTAAGCATCAATCATGAGCTGGATGCTTATGCACTTGACAAGACCCTAACAAAATCTTAGGAAGCTGCTTAAATTTCTTTTTTATGTCTTACCAAATATCTAGAAAAAATTTTCTTTTTGAGGAGGAAGGCAGTAAACTTAATCTGCATTTCCTTTTTCTGACAAGCTATCTTTTTTTGTTTGTTTAGATTCTTTTGTTGTTGTTGTTGTTTGGAAAATATCTTAACAGCCCAGCCAGCTGGCTTTATCCACAGCAGCCCAGAGGTATCTGAGCACAGTTTTGCAAAAAGTTTCAACAGAAAAGTCCTACCAACTCACAAGAGAAAAAGAAAACAAACTATTAGGAAACAACTTTCTTGTCCTTCCCAACGCTCAAGTTCAGTCCCACACCTCTACTTGCACTTTCCCAGTCTCTGTTTTCCTTATTTTCACTATGCATTATACTCACTCTTTCCCAATCCTTTCAGTGGGGCAACAGGCAGTGCGAGAGGCTGGAGTCATGGGTGTAATATTTTGTCTTCTTGCTGCTGCTTCATTGTCTTCTGCTCTGGCAATGGCCCTCGGCAGACTGCAGTCCCCCAGGGAGTCCCAGCCCTGGCAAGGGCCAGCTGCAGGCTGCAGCCCTCCCATGTCCCTGCCCTGGTGTGAATCACCTGTGGGCTGCGTCGTGGAGTGCCTTCTCCCACAAGCACGGCTCCAGCCATGTCCTCAGCAATGTCCCCTTTCACACATCTGGTTTTCCCTTCCACATCTCCTCTACCCCTCCCAAATGTTGCTTTCTCTCAAATGTGCCTGTACAGAGGTGCCAAATGCCCCAGCTGCAGCTTTCACAGGTGGCAGGCAGTTCACAGCAGTGCCGGAGCCAGCTGGAACCGGCTGTGACCAGCTGGGGGCAGCTCTCGGCCCCGCTGCTGTGCTGCTGGCTGTACCCAGCATGCTCTTCCTTAAGCTGCTACGAAACATATTTAAGAACTGTTTGAACATACATCCATTATAAAACTTAATTTTGATATCACCACAGTCATAAAACACATGGTTTATAGTAGATACTGCACTTCCTCCTGGACAGTGGGTATTGGGCACTTCACCTTGTGCACTCAGAGAAAATGCAACCCCTGGCAATCGGGCTACAGGCATTCATCGTTCCAATCTCTCAACATGTATTCTTTACAAACCTTAGACCTTGACCCTGCAAAATATGTAACTGAAAAACTTATGAGGCATTTCTCTAAACCTTCCCTCTCTGTCAGGGCCCTGGGGGCGCTAACACACCTTAATTGCCCTGCCTAGCTTCACCTGGGGCCTCCCACCCACAAGATCTGGCTGTGGGCCCAGGAGTCCTATTTAAGCTCACCTTTGTTGCGATTCTGATTCCAGCTCAGTCACAACCATGCTTACATCTAGCCAGAGACCCTGCTGATTATGAACCTGACCTGTGGACTGGCTTTCCAGTGTGATATCATACCTGTCTTGTTACATGGACTTGCTAAGTTTGATCCCAGTTACCCTTACTGGACCTGATCTTCAGTGTGACTCTCAGAGTGACTTCCCACCTGATAGCTATGAAGTTGCTTAGTCATCTGGCCTCTTGGTTGAACCTGGCTACCATCTCTGGCTCTGCCTTGTTTGCTTTGTTCAGGTACTGTGGGATGAGACTGCCTCTGCTTTCAACTTTACTTGTATTTTCTGACTGTGTTGTATTGTTGCATAGATATTGCACTGTCTGACCGCTTATATTATGGTTTTCTGAGACAAGTTCAAGTTGTGTTTGCTGGCCCAGCAGGAAGTCTAATTCCTCCCAGAATGCCCAGTAGTTTCCTGGACTCACCTAACCCAAAATAGATTTCCTTTATGCTCTCATCCCATATATGCTGGTAAATCAAGCTAGCTGGTCAGCCTTACTGGTGTGCTTTGCTTCTTGAATTCCCTTTGTGTTTAAAGTATGTGCTTTAAAATGACTTATTAAAGTGGGTCTCTTCTGAGCAGCTGTTCTATTATTTTCCATTGTTCTGTTGCCCAAAAACTATTCCTGTCTGCTGCTTGTTACCATGATTCCAATCTTTGAGCCATTTTCATACTGTATTAACCACCTCCCAGAAGTCAGTGCAGACATAGTCAGGGCAACTGATGCTTCTGAAAATGTTTAAAGGTGACTTTCAAGGTCATTACTTCTGCAAACAGACTGGAGTGCCCAGGCCTTTTGCAGGTGCCAGCTTCTCCTCTGAAAGGGTTCCAAACAGTAGCTTGTCACCTCATGTTTCCTGCTTTGATTTTACCGGATTTGTCAGTAGACAAGTTTCATTTAATGTCAGCATTTAATTCATATGCTGGGGCTTCAATAGCCCAAGGAGGTTTGTCTTCCTCATATTGTTGATCTCTTGGACAATAATTAATAGGATCACCTGGTCTGGAACTTCAGCCAATACATATTTCTGTTCATCTTGCCATTACATGACTAAAGCCTATGTTTCTTAAGTGGGCTCTCTTACTTTGCAGTATTTAATAACAAATCCAAATTTGAAAAAAAAGTACTGATTACCTACTGCATTTTATTTAGTAGTTCAGAATTGATCCTCCAATCAGTACATCACCAGTATAGTACAAAGGTTCTATGGAAACCTGTTGCTTTAAAGCTTGGTGAATTGTGCCGTTGCAGATAGTAGAGCTGTGTTTTCAGCCCTAGGTTAGGCAGTTCCAGGTGTATTATCTTTGGCTGTACTGGTAATCTTGTGCATTGTATGGTAGGTATAGACCTCCCCTTGATCAACAAGGAGTCCTCACAGGTTATCTGCGGTACCAGAGGGGTGTTAGGAACTGTGCCCATGTATCAGAGTTTTTGGGCCCTGGCATCAGTGATCATCACCTTTGGGGTCTCTCCTTACTGTCCTGTAAACAGACTGCAATAGCCCAAGTAACTCCAGCCTATTACCTCTTTTTTCCCTGTTCCTTCCATGGCACAAGTATTTCATCCTTGAAGAATTGTATGTCCTATTGGACTGTTTCTCCAGCCCTTGATCCCTTTGCATGATATTACTTCTTTAAACATGTGCTTCTCCCTCCAAAGGGGTATCATCTGCACATGTGATAACAGTGCACTTCATTGCCTCCTCCCTGGGCAGACTTCCATGGTATTCCACTTCTTGCTGATCTCCAGGAAGAGTACAAAGCCATTAAGCACTTCCCTCTGAGCCTGATTGTCCAACTACATCTTTACTGATCAGGTTGTCCACCCATCCAGACCATAATGTCTCAATCTGTGTCTACTGTCCCTAAGTCCCCTGCTACATTGAGTAACAGACCCACGTTTTCCTTGTTCAGCCTTTGAACACTGATATGGTAGAAGATCTTCTTGTTGCCCTCGATTGTCCTCAGTTCTTTCTTCATTAGTAAGGATTAAAATTCTCTTTGGAATTTGCTTCAATGAGTGGCACATGGTCCTGGACATGTATACACATGGGATGAAAGAATAATTTGTAGCTGGAGTCATTGAGAAAAGCTATTCAACCATAACAATATGACTGTTCCTAAAACTTTGTTCATAATGAGAACTACATTTGTTGTCATCATTTAAGTGGTGCAAGCAATAAATTTTCCTCTCCTAAAACTTTATGGGAGTAATTACATTTTTTTTCATGAACCCATTAATATTTCATGGGTGAGAAAAAACAGGTTTCTGATTATGTGAAATATAGCAGAAAACCGTTGTGAGTGTATTTCTTTTTATTAAAAATCTCTAGAGAAAAAAGTGACAGAGAAAAGGTATTTTCTGTAGACTTACATTTTTTGATATCAGCTTCTAAAGCTGAGTAAAAATGTAACAGCAACATATGAATAGACAGAAAATTCAAGTTATAACAAACAAGGCTTCTTGCCAAATTTTGATATTTCAACTGAGTTTTCAATCATGTTCTTGTTCTTCAATACTATTTGAATATTACCTCCTTTGCCCTTTCTTTCTTCACCTAATAACCTCTTTCTCTACCCATTCCCCAAGTTAATATTTTGAATGAAAAGCCTCAGGCCATGATTTCTTGTCAATTTTCAAGAAAAAATTAAAAGCTTTTATTCCTCCTGACCCTTTCTTCATTTCTCTGCCTCTGGCTGCTATTGCTCTTTAGTCTGTTGCTGGTTTACTTTATTTTTCATTCATACGCAAACTGGTAACATTCTACCCATTCTAAAAATTGCTATATTGGTCAATATTTGGAGCATTCTTGTGTTGTATAATTATGAACAAGGAAGTGCTTGATGAGTGAAGGCTTTGTAATATATGCTTAAGGCAAATTCTTAAGATGTCCTGAATAATAATTTTTAAAAAGAAGTATGCTTTTATATTGGATATGCTAAGGGACATTATCTTTTTTTTAAATGGATACTGCTTTAGTTCTTGAAACAGTTGGGAAAACTTCAATTATTACTGAAAATGCCCTGGAATTTCAAGTGCTAATCTCTCAGTTTATAATGTGTACTGCAAAGAAATCTGTTTATCTGATGAAGTGACTAAAATACTTCAGATATTCATGGCTGTATCAATAAACTTCGTCTTTTTGTCTTCTGATAAGAAACTTCTGAGAGTGCAAGGCTTTTTCTTTTGCTTTCATATATGTTTATTTGCTTTAAGACTTAGAAAATATTATGGAATATTAAGGGAAAACTCTCCTTACAGGATTATTTTTTTTTAATACAAAACAATCCATTACATTTAGAAATGAGATGGAACAACTAAAAAATCAGATGCTTCCCCTCCATTCTACATGTTGGCAAGTAAAAGAAACTCTGTTGCTTCTACATATAAATTAATCTAGATGTGCACTAAATAAATCTTCATGCAATACAAGCTTATTGCAAATAATACAAGAAAACAAATCTGCAGGACAGAGTAATAGTTTTGATCCATTTTTTTCCCCTGCTGCCTCTATTGTGTTCAGTTGACAATGCCTTCTTTCATTGATTGTCTTTTTCTGCAGTGTTGCTTGTCTTTGTTTTAGTATAGCTGCATTTTTGCCTTTAGAATGCTGTGTAAGCTATGATCCTTGCTTTTAAAAACATAAATCAATGTTTAATCAAAAGAATAAAACGATGACATCTTTTGGAAATAAGAAAAAAAGTAATTCTGACTCTGAAACCCAAGTGGTTACCACATTTCCTTTCTGTCAATAGGAGAGAAGTTTGAGGATATTTCTATAGGGACAGGTCAGGGGGAGGGCAGAACAAATTTCAATTTTAACACTCCCATGCCCTTGACTTGTGCATGAAAGCCTGTCCTAATTAAAAAATAGTGTGTTATGCTACTATGTCATTGTGCTCGAGCTTTAACATTAGGTTATGAAATGACAATAGGCTTACATCAAGCTAAAAAAGGTATTTAGGCTATGTGTAGCTGCTCGTTTGGCCTGCCATTCCCAGTAGCTATATTTTGTGTCACTAGCAAGCAGTACCCCACCACTGTTGTTATTCTAGGGACCCCAAACCTCTCATTCTCATGTTAGCTGCAGTTGTACATGAGCCTGTTTCAGATCCTGCTTTTCCATGAACTATATCATGTTACCCCCAAATAATGCCCAACTCAGAACAGGTTTGATAGGTTCCTCCATTCAGTTGTTAAATCAGGTTATAATCAGCCTGTTCTAGTGTTTTGATTAATCAGTTTATGGTGCGGACACTGTGCTGTAATGCTCTTTCTGAACTCATTTTCCACAAATTGAATTACATCATAGTCAATGGCCAATAAGAAAACTACCATATGTTATGTAAGAGTTTTAATATTTTTCCATTATAAACCTGCATATGTTATTGATGATTGATTATATGCTTAGGTCCTGCTTAATGCTGTATTTGGGTATTTCCTGAAGCATATATTTATTTCTCAGTAATTTTTACACAGCCGAAAAAAGCTGATGGTAGTTACTCTGTTATGCTTAACCTCAGCTACCTTCCTAGGTTTTTGTGAGTGTTATTAATGTTGTGCATTCAGTTCATGTTTATTCCTATATTTGATATTACCTGTTCTGCATACTTTTATTTTCCAGTAACATCTGTTTGACTGGACTACATATATCCTGTCATGGCTAAACTGGACTCTGCTGTCTGCCTTTCCCTCTAAAGTAACTTGAATGCCGGTAAACTTTTTCCAGATACCTGTTTCTGAACTGCATTTAAATTATCAGCTATCCCACATATGGTTTACAGCTGAGACAACCAGGCTGTTTTTTTAGCTTTTGAAAGAACTTGCCACCTAAACAGCAGCCTTAACTTTGTTATACTGTTTGTATCTGTCTACATAGAATCTTGTAAATATATGGCTATCCATAAACATAAAGACCTCCTTGACCCTGAAGCAAAAGGTGTTACATAACTTTTATTAACACTAATGTTAATTCCTAGGGCTTTATTGAGATTTTTCAATTGTTTAAGTTTCAGAAGCTTCTTTTCCAATATATGTGAACAGTTATGAAATGAAAGATAAGAAATTCTCCATGTATGATTAGTGAATCAGGAAAAAAAACCCCATCAACAAGATACTTGTATAACAGTGCCTATGGAAAAACTGTCCTGTGCGTGCCTGGGGGTGAATGAATGTGACTTTTTAGCTGTGTGATATTATTTTCACAGATTGGATGCATCAGTGTTCACCTTTTGCATTCATAATTCACTCCTATTTATTTTTCCGTCAGAAATTAGTCATGAATTTCAAAACAGAGAAGAACAGGGTCTGGGTGCTGCCTGTTAAGTAAGCTAGGTACTGTGGGCTGTCTTGGATGTGCAGGTTGAATGATTAGGATGCACCAGAAGGTTAATTTTTTGCATAACTTGAAAGATCCAGGACATAGTTTCAGTAAAATATTCAGGTAGTCATCAAGTGTCAGACAGAAAAGATCAAGGAGAAACACTGAATTCAGGTCCAGTTCAAGCCTGCACCTCTATGCTACTGAATCTGTATGTGATTTTTGGTGAGTCACATAGGACTGTAACCACTAAGGGAGTCCTGAAAGCTGCCACTGAAGCTAATTGCCTGTTGAGTGTTCCTAAAATACTGAGACTGCTACTATTTTGTGTAAAATATCTCAGCACTGCGAAGTGTAGTTTGGAGCCTGCCCAGAATTTATTTCATGCCAGAACATGTGAGCAGCCCAGAGAAATTTACAAACTGGCTGTTACTCCATAGACTTTTTTCTGTGTTCCTGCACAAAATATTCTTAAAACACTAATCTGATATGTAGAGTTTCAGAGTTCCAAACAGTAGCCCAGCTGAAGTGAATTTACATCAGGTACTTATTAAGTCAGTAACCAGAAGCTCTTGTCTCTTTATTCCCATTGTTTATACACTAGTGGAAACTACAGGGTATCATGCCCAGACCCTGGCTGAATATATATCTAACAATGCAGGATGAAACAAATTAATCGGTGGATATCAGAGAAACTGTATTGATTTCACACAATCATAACCCAGACATTGAGCATACTTCTGTGGAGGACGAGCTAGTTTCAAATTCTCATCAAATAAAGAAATGGAATCCCAGTCTTCCATAATTTGTGCCCAGTACATTACAGGGCTTGATGGTGGCAGAGAGCTCATTCTTTTCTGGGGTTACAGCTAGGAGGATGAATGGGGGAAATTGATTTCAAAGAATATTTTTATTGACAAAGACCATGTCTGGAGTCTAAATGTTGAATTTGAGGGGCTATAGTTCTAGCAGTTAAGTATTATTTAACAACATTAATAGGTGACCATGAATGTCGCTTTTCGTAAGACAGTTTCTAAAACATATTATAATACAACGTTCAGGAAACTTTCCAATACCAGTTGTTTTTCCTGACCCACAAACTTAATTCTTCTGCAAATTGCCACTTAGCTGCCTTCACCTGCCATCTTGTGGTTTGTTGGCTTAATCTCAAGTGTACTGAAATGCACATACATTAAAAATTTCCCTATCTCACATTAGTATTTACCAGAGTGATACAAGCTGATTTTATTTTTGTGAACTAATACATACAGTAAACGAATTTTCATGCACTGTTTTCATTTTTAATATTGGAAATGTAAAGAAAGACTGAAAAATTGGCCAATTGCAAAGTAGTTCTTGTTGAATATGTTTTTTACTAGAAATCATATCTATTAAAAAGACCTTACATTATGTTCACGTGTCTCCAATTAATACTTTTTAATTCAATAAAATAATTTTTGTTGAAGTTTTCAACAGTTACTGGTAAAACCAGTAGTAAGGCATTGTGAACACATGTAAGCTTAAAAGTAGATCCTTCTCTCTCCCTGAATTGTTTATCTGTGCATTTATAGAAGGCAATTTGGTTAATAACATAATTGCAGTGGCACTGAGATATTGACGTATTTGTTACTCTCTGTCAAACCTATTATCCTATTCTTAGAAGTTTCACCAGAAAGAACAGGGCAACTTCTACTGAAAAAACAGGATGGAATAAGATGTCACATAGAATGAGGAACTGTTTTTCTAAACTCTGTTAGTATATAGGCTCTGAAAGAGAGAAGTTTTTGTAAAATGTATGTATTAAATATGCAGATATATTCAAGAATTTTATTTTTAAAATGTTGCTAAAGAATAATACAGGAGAGTTTAAAATAGAAAGATGAAGGGAAAGATGTAAAAGCCCTTTTAAAACTTGCCTAATTAAGACAGCCTTGATCTTGCATCTGGTTTCAGGCTGAGTTCTGCTATTTTAATTAAAATTATATGATGTTTATATCTTCTGCTTATTTAGATTTATTTAAACTATTCACCTAGCCTAACTTATCAGAGCTAACTTTACAATTTAGAGCTACAACTTTCCTTTTCTGGATATGCCATGTTGGTATATAGGACACAAATTACATTGGAAAAATACTTGTGGAAAATATTTAACATCATTAGATGTTTTCCATTCAGTTTCTTAGGCTAACCTTGAAAATACTACTTAAAAGCATGCAATGGTGAATTCTTTATCTTTTCCCAGTTTGGAAAGATACCAAAAATTCTAACATTCATTAGCCAGTTTGGCAAAGTATAAAACATGACTACAATGCAACTTTTCAATTAGCACTGTCATTTAAAAATATATATCTATATACTAATCATGAACATACAGTGGAATTTATTTGAAAGGGTTTTGGAGCCCATTATTTATACTGCTAAGTTTTCTGCTTTCTTGAAAAAAATATACACAAGATTATCTGCATTTTGTTGGTCTCTGAAAAAGTAGTTTGGCTGACAGCTCTAAATCTAAGCATGTTCTGTCCCAAAATGTGGTCAAGTCAACAATGTAAGGCAATGTGAGTTGAGCTTAAACACCCTACCCCACCCCAAATATATTATAAAGCCTACAAAATCTCAATTGTCAATTTTTCATAAGGAGATATTTTGTTTCCAGAAGGTAGATAAAAAGGTATATTGTCTCCAGCTACTTCAACTATTCAAATAAGCAGTGTGTTTCTGTGAGTATTTGATAAAGGTCAATTCTGGCACTAGTAACTAAGAGATTTAGTATTGGGATATCATGGCACAGACTGGGAAATCCAAACTTTACCAATCTGGATGCTCAGTTTAGCTTGAGACCCAGGAGTATAGTCTTGTTAAACAATTATCTTTTAAAAAATATTAATGAAACTCAGTGATTTGCCTTCGAAATTCTGAGGTTTTTTTTTTCCAAAATACAAAACAGATTCATGAGACTTCTTACTATTTTCTTGTTTACAGGTCCCCACTCCTCAGTTTTCCCCCCAGTAAGGACAACCATTTTCATACAGAAGTGAACTCAATAGCAGGACTGCATTTGACTCCAAAAGGGCAAAGATTTCTTGTTTGGGCTCTGTTCTCTGTGGAACAGAGACAAACTATTCACATGACTGCTTAAACGTGATTGCTCATTTATGTTACAATAAGAAGATAAAGCTTTCCTTGGTACTAGTCAGGCCCAGGTGTATGAACTGTTTCTTGTCTCATATGCAAGATGATGGAAATTGTCATAGCAATGATGTTCAGATGTCCCTGACTAAAAGTGAAAGAAAGATGAGGTGGTTATGGCTCTGACTCATTCACTCTGCTGTCTTGAAATAATTTTTCTGGAAAAGGTACATTTATTACTATAAAATAGAAAGGTATTTCTACTTGTAGGGTTTGTGATAGCTGTGTAAAAACATAAGAAATCAAAAGAATTTGAGATGGACACAAAAAGATGCTAAGGTAGAACTCTTTTTATTACTTTTTTTTAAGTAATGTTAAACACTTATGTAAAGCATATGTTTGAGCAATTTTCCCTATTTCCCAATTAGAACAGCTTAAGTTGTTCTTTAATACGTTTGCAGTATTCAGATGATTTGGAGAACCTACTTTTACTGCTGTGATCTGCAATAATAAGTTAGAGCTAACTTAACATTATCAAAGAAGTTTTAGTATTCAATTGTTCATTGATTTGGACATGTAGATATAAGGGGCATATGGTTTAGTCATAATGGTGACTTTATTCCAGTGACATCAAGGTTTTCCTTATATGCTTTAGAAATGGCATTGAATTTACTAGGTGAATAGAACTGTAAAATTGCAAGGATTTGTAGGGATGGAGGGATTTATTTACTTTTGTTTTCTGTGTGTCCCTCTAGTGTCACAAAAGTTCAAACAGCAACCACCTGAAAAGAAATTATATAAAGTAGTTTTAAAGAAAAATCTTTTAAAACTGACAGAGCTTTTAAAAATTGCTAAAGTTGGAAATAATCTGTCAAATACAGTCATAGGAAAGTTTTTCTTGAACATATCTTGAATTTTTTAAATCCCTTAAATTATGCAATATTTTACTTCTGTTGTTTGCACTGGGAAACAAGGGTAAAGAGGCTTTCTAGGAAAATTAGATCATAAGAAACTGAATTGTGTCTATAAGATTTTTTTTTTTACAATTTCAGTTTCAGGTTACCCAAGATACAAATTTATTTGTGGATTTTCAATACAGTGTTAAAAATGCTTCAAAGCCTGTGCCTGGAAGGGAAAGTAGATTGCAGTCCTTCTGATATGGCATCTTAATGCAGTGAAAGACAAAGGAGAAGAAAAATCTGTATCAATCATAAAAAAAAAAGGAAAGAAAAAGCTCAAACTATATTAGTTGTGCAGTCAAGTTAATCTAAGATTTATTATAATATGTGGTAAGGCTTCATCTACTTTTTTTCCTGATGGAAGAGAATGTCAGTGTTTTACTAAGATAAGTAAAGAATGCTGCATGGGATTGAAACTGAAATAGAAGCTAAAACAGACTAAATTTACCTGGGTTCTATTTGGCTGGGTGGGTGGGGGAAATGGGTGGGGGTGAAAAACCCAAACCAACCACAAAAACAACTGTTCAAACCATTTTTATTTGTTTTCACATTGTTGGAAGTTCCATCTGAACTCTGACTTCGAATGTTGAAAAGCTTGTTCTGTCAGTTATCTGATAGCCAATACTTGCAGCATAGTTTCTATTAAATGAGTTCAAAGATTTTAGTATTGGTTCACAAGAAAATGTGCCAGCAACAATACTTTCTATTTTACTTGTATGCCCTTTAATGACCCTCAGTCATCTGGTACTTCAACATGAGTTCTGTTGAAGTTTCCATAGGTTTCTGGAACTTTTAGCTTTAGACTGAACTTAATTTTTTCTGCAGAAAAATACTAAATGAAAAATATAACAACTGAGAAATTTGACATCCTAGGAAATTATTACAGTTCAGGTATCAACTTCTATCTAAGATGGTGAAATATTTCAAAGCCAGAAGAATTTGTAAGAAGTTGTGCAACTTCCAAGTTAGAAAAGAATGTGTTTACTTGCTATAATACTGAACCAAAAAGTGTACCTAAAATCAAGACTTGATTTCTTTTCATGTTGGGCTTTTCAAAGCAAGCTGTAGATTCCTGTAATGGATCTACATTTCTTTCCCTGTGAAAATACTATCAAATTTCATTGTTTTTTGAAGGAAACTGCTACAGAAAGATTTTTGTATTGTGATAGTATATATCTACATCAGCTGTACAGTATTGCTATATGTTGACTTAACTGGGTCAGTCAAAACAATGTTACTGAGGTTCTGAAAGATCATGTGGAGTTATTTCTAACTCCCTATTGGCTCTCCAAACTTGCAGAAAGATTGGAGCTTCATTATGAATCTCTTGACAATAAGTAACAATCATGACACTGGCAGCTTTCCAAGGGAACATGGAGAACTTACAAACTTGTCACGCTTTCAGGGTGTTGAAGGTGCCAACTTAACTGTGATTCACTGCTGATTGCTTTTGCTATCACAGAATCCTTTAAGGTTTCAAGCCTTCGGGGAAATCTTGCAGATTATGCTTGGCAAGATGTAAAGTGTCAACTAATGCATCATGTAACAGGGTGGATAATTTGGTAAAAGCCAAATTGTTTTGGTTTTTAATGCTTTGTTATGAAACATTGTTTTTCAGCATTTTTTTTTTTTTTGATTAATGTGATTAAGGGATGGTTGTAATGAAACACCTTTAACATTTTTTCTGATTGAGAAACAATGAGAGTTCTAAATACTGATTATTCTGCTCCCCCCTGTTCCCCCCAAGACATTTCTTATTGTTCATATGCATTGAATAAGCTATCTGAAAATCAGGGACTCTACTGGGGCCAACATAATTTAAAAAAAAATCTTTGGGTAAAACAAGAGGATCCTGAGGGAGTTTTATTGGTTGCTAAAAGTTGTGTTTAGTAGAAATGGTTTCTTACGTCTTGTATCTGTGTATTGGATCATATCTGTACATATTGACAAAGATTTTGGCCCATAGTATAGTGGTATAAACCAGAAAACATATGGTTGCCTAAATTACTTTGGATAGATGCATAGCTGAGAACATAATTTACTGCTGTATGAATATTCTAGGAGTTAAAAAAAAGTTCATAGTTATAACAATAAATTCCAGTGAACTATTGGACTAAGTTTGATTACAGAAGCTGATAGAAACTTCCTAAACATTTTAACTTATGCCTTACTATGAAACAAGCCTTAATTTAAACTTATCAGGTTTCATAATCTAAGATAAAGGTTTAAGATTATTAAAAGGATAATTTTTATTCTATACTAGTCATTGTGAAATATAGCTAGTCATTGTGGAATACTTCTCCACATACAAGGATGTAACCAAGCAAACTAACTTGTTAGTTCTAAATATTCTGATTAATAATTGATTAATCAGAACTGAAGTAATCAGCAGGTTTTAAAGCTGTTAAGCATTTTAGAAAGATAAATACATTTTTGTTCTGTTGCCCAGTACTGACATCTCAGTTGCTGACATTAAGCAGTTATTAGACATTGAACAAACACAGAGAGACAAACCTTAGAGAAGACCTGAGATTGTTTCAATCAGTCTTCCTAAATGTCATATGCTTATATTTAACACCGCCCCCCCCCCCCCCCCCCCCCCAATCTGTTCTCCTGGCACAAGAGACAGGTGATTTAGCATCACCAACTGCAATATTTTAAGTATCTAAAGGGAGACATGGATGTGTCTGCACATGACTAGGGCACCTTGATTTTGTAGGTTCTAATAAAAATTAAAAAGAAATATAAGGTTGCATATCTTTTATGGCATTAATGTTTTCTACCATACTCTATTATTTCCCCACAATAAAAGTTCCTAAATAGGCATTGATATAATAGTCATAATTATATGTTCATGATAAAGTGACTGGGCTACCGTTGGAAGGCCTTCAAGGTATATGACCACAGCTAATACAACTTTAGGCTTGTCCTGAAAAAGTCTAACTATTTGTTACATAAAATAACGCTAAGATGATCAGACAAAAGGCAGGAAAGGAAATAGGTTAGTTGTCTGGGTGATTGATTATTATCTCTGCCTTAAGGAACAAGATGACTACCCTGAACAGAAACCTGCTTAGCTGGGAAAGTGAAATAACTATTCTCTGGGTTTGGAGTTCTCTTACCTTTTAGAAAGAATAAGTAACTGTATTCCTCAGGTCAAAGGTGTATTATTTTTTTTTTTTAAACAATCACCTGTGGAAATAGGAGAGCTTGAGAAATATGGGCTGTGTACCAGCAGAGGAAGACTGAATTACACAATGAGAAGAATGTTTTTTAAACACCTCCAGGGATAGTGATTACACCACCTCCCTGGGCAGCCTGTTCCAATGCTTGACCACCCTTTCAGTTAAGAATTTTTTCCTAATATCCAATCTAAACCTCCACTAGCATAGTCTGAGGCTGTTTCCTCTTGTCCTGTCTGGGAGTTATCTGGGAGAACAGACCTACTCCCACCTGTCTACAACCTCCTTTCAGGTAGTTGTAGAGGGCAATAAGGTCACACCTCAGCCTTCTTTTCTCTAGGCTAAACCACTCCAGTTCCCTCAGCTTCTCCTCATAAAACATGTTCTCTAGGCCCTTCACCAGCATCTCTGCCCTTCTCTGGACATACTCCAGTACCTCCAAGTGAGGGGTCCAAAACTCAACGCAGTATTTAGAGGTGGCTTCACCAGTGCTGAGTACAGAGGGGCAATCACTTTCCTAGTCCTGCTGGCCACACTATTTTTGATACAAGCTGGGATGCTATTGGCCTCCTTGGCTACCTGGGCACACTGCTGCCTCGTGTTCAGCCAGCTATTAACTAATACTCCAGGTCCTTTCCTGCCAGGCAGCTTTCCAGCCATTCTTGCCAAAGCCTGTAGTGTTGCATGGGGTTGTTGTGACCCAAGTGCAGGACCTGGCACTTCTCCTTGTTAAACCTCATACAACTGACCTCAGCCCATTGTTCCAGCCTGTCCAGATCCCTCTGCAGACCCTTCCTACCCTCAACTAGTTCAGCATTCCCCCCAACTTGGTGTCATCTGCAAACTTACTGCGGGTGCACTCTGTTCCCTCATTCAGGTTATTGATAAAGGTACTAAACAGAACTGGCCCCAGTACTGAGCCCTGGGGAATGCCACTTGTGTCTGGCCACCGGATGAATGTAACTTCATTCACCACAACCCTTTGGGCTCGTCCATTCAGCCAGCTTTTAACCTAGCACAAAGTACACCCATCCAAGCCATGAGCAGCCAGTTTCTACAGGAGAGTGTTGTGGGAGACAGTGTCAAAGACCTACCTAAGGTCCAGGTAGACAACATCCACAGTCTTTCCCTCATCTACAAAGTGGGTTGTCTTGTCATAGAAGGAGATCAGGTTTGTCAGGCAGGACCTGCCTTTCTTAAATCCATACTGGCTGGGCCTGATACCCCGGTTGTCCTACATGTACCATGTGGCGGTGCTCAGGATGTTCCATAACCCTCCCTGGCACCAAGGTCAGGCTGACAGGCCTGTAGTTTCCTGGATCCTCCTTCCTGCCCTTCTGGTAGATAAGCATCACAGTGGCTAACCTCCAGTCTTCTGGGACCTCTCCAAGCCAGGACTGTTGATAAATGATGGAGAGTGGCTTGGCAAGCTCTTCTGCCATCTCCCTTGGTACCCTTGGGTGGATCCTATGCAGCCCCATAGACTTGTGCATGTCTAAATGGAGCAGCAGGTCACTAACCATTTCCCCCTGTACTGTGGGGACTTCATTCTGCTCTTCCTCATCCCAGGTGACTGAGTACCCCGAAGGTAACTGATCTTGCTATTAAAGACTAGGGAAAAGAAAGCATTAAGTATCTCAGCCTTTTCCTCATCTTTTGTGACAATGTTACCCACCGCATCCAATAAAGGAAGCAGATTATCCTTGACCACCCTTGTGTTTCTAATGTATTTGTAAAAACATTTGCTGTTATCTTTTATGGTAGTCAGCAGCCTGAGTTCTAGTTTGGCTTTCACCTCTCTAATTTTGCCCTGCATAACCTTACAACTTTCTTATAGTCCTCCAGAATTTCCTGCCTTTTCTTCAAAAGGTGGTGAACTCACCTTTTCCCCCTGAGTTCCAGCCAGGCTCTGTTCAGTCAGGTTGGTCTTCTTCCCTGCTGGATCATCTTTTTGCTCATGAGGCAGCCTGCACCTGTGCCTTTAAGACTTCCTTCTTGAAGAATGTACAGTTTTCCGGGACCCCTTGGCCCTTCAGGACCGTCTCCCAGGGGACTCTGTCAACCAGGTTCTTAAACAGGCCAAAGCTAGCCCTCTGGAATTCCAAGGTATTGGTTCTTCTGACCCATCTCCTTAGTTCTCCAAGAACTGAAAACTCTTAACATCTCATGATTGCTATGCCCAATATGTCCTCTGACTACCACATCACCCATCAGTCCTTCCCTTTTTGTAAACAACAGGTCCAGCAGGGCAATTCCCTTGGTTGGCTCTCTGACCAGCTGTATCAGGAAAGTATCTTCCACACAGCCCAGGAGCCTCCTAGGCTGTTTCCTCTCCATTGTGTTGTATTTCCAGTGGGCATCCAGATGAAGTCCCCCATGAAAACAAGAGCTAGTGAAGCCCTTTCGGAAGAAGTTGAAGTAAATGTCAATAGTCTTGAGACATAAAAAACTGGCTGCTTTTCATCAAAGTGTAAAATGGACAGCAGTATAACTTGGCCTTTCATGTTTCTTCAGAGCTGTACATGGGCTAAAAGCTTTTCCCCTAAAACCCCTCTTCTTTTGTCTTAAAGGTATAATGTGTTGAAAGTAATAGTATTTTTTTCAAACTAAGGAGAAAATGGTCGTGACTAAGGGCATTGATAGATTAGTATGTCATGTTTCCATGTTTTACTACTAATCTGAACTTAATCAGCAATTTAGTGCTTTCATTTAAATTGTGAAAGAATCATATACATACGCATATAGAATCTGGTTTTGTGCTAAAATTTGGGTTGGTGTTAATAGCGACATCTAGTGAGAAGAAATGAAACTAATTTTGTTAAACTGTTATCAGTCTTAAACAGTGCAGTAGATACCTGGCTTATTAACAGCAGACAAAGGTCTATCCAAGCCATGCCACCAGACTTTGACCTTAACCTTTTACATTACTGTGCTGGTTTAGGCTGAGATAGTTAACTTTCTCCACAGTAGCTAGTATGGGGCTTTGCTTTGGATTTGTGCTGGAAACAGTGTTGGTAATGCAGGGATGTTATTGCTTAGCAAAGCTCACACAGTGTCAATGTCTTTTCTGCTTCTCACCTCACCCCACCAGCGAGTAGGCTGGGGGTGCACAAGAAGCTGGGAGGGGACACAGCTGGCACAGTTGGCCCCAATCGACCAAAGGGATATTCTATACCATATGACATCATGCTCAGCAAATCTGGGGGAAGGAGGAACGGGGAGACATTTGGAGTTATAGAATTTTGTCTTCCCAAGTAACCGTTATTTGTGTTGGAGCCCTGATTTCCTGAAGATGGCCAAACACCTGCCTGATGACGGGAAGGGGTGAATGCAGGAGGGGGCCTGCAAATCAGGACCATAAAGTGGCAATCAGTTAGCTGAAAGGAATGTGCTCGAGCTTGTAGGCCACAAACCCTGGGAGGACAAGGAGTGTGAATAGATAACAATCACCAGGATGAGTCATGCCGGGAATGAGGAACAGATGCCTCTCCTTGAGGGAGAGGTAACACCTTGCTGTTAATTGATGAAAGTGTCCTTTGTTTGTAGTTAACCACCAATCAGGGATTGCCTAGTATGTAATGCTTAGCTTAAAGAACCAATCTGTTTAAAGCGCGCAGCTTCTGAAAACATACATAAACTCGTGATTGTGTACAATAAATCGACATCTTGCTTGCATCAAGCTGTGTCCCGTCTCTTCATTTGCAGCAGGTGAATGAATGCCTTGTTTTGCTTTGCTTGTGTGCACAGCTTTTGCTTTCCCTATTAAACTCCCTTTATCTCAACTACAAGTTGTCTCACTTTTCTGATTCTGTCCCCCAGATGGGAGTGAGCAAGCAGCTGTGTTGTGCTTAGTTGCCAGCTGGGGTTAAACCATGACAATTACTTTTACTGTCATCCTAACCTTGTGTTTGTTTTAACCAATGGACTTTTAGCACAAGGATACTTAAACAGAGCCAAGAAAGCTGTTAAAGGCACCAACCCTTAACTTAACAGATCTGGTTTAAGCCTCCTTACATTAGTCCATCTCTTTCTCCCACTCATAAGCTTAGTGTTGGCATAGGCAACTCACCCACTTGTACCTGAATATCTAAGACTTGATCTAGAGATTATGTCCACAAGATGTAATAAGAAAACTGAAAAGTTTGCTTCAAACCATAGCTAAAGCTTTTTCTTGAGTGGCAGTTTCATGGGCCTGCCACACAGCTGTCTTCAGCCTGAGGCTGCCATAGATGTCTTTGCAAAGACTTAAGTCTAGAGTAAATCCGAGGTTGTGGCTGAGGTCAATAGGAAGGAGGAAGGACAAGGGAGTTAATAGAAATTGCCAGTGTGTAGTGTTCATTAATATTCGACCCTTTGCATATACAATACAAAAAGTATCATTCAGTAAGCTAAGGGAAAGGTTTTTAATAACTGTATTTGCTTAAATCAAGGTAGCATTTCTCAGTATTACACTATTCATTTAATTTATAGAATAAGATGAATTACACAGAAGATCTTTCAAGTAGTCTAACAAAGACTGCTTTTACATTTGGGGGACTCAGAGTAAGGAGTTTGAGGTTTGTTATATCATCTAAATGTTTTAATTTTATAGGTTTCTTTGTCTGCAAATATCTCTTGCTTCTTGAATGGACTGATTCTTCAAAACATCAGTTATAATGACTGAATTTTCTGAAGCAAGTTCTGAAATTATATTTTGTCATCTGAACAGATAAGGGCTGAGGAAGGAAAATAATCAACACTTAACAGGTTATGATTGTTTTGCAGCAAACTGGATTTTTTTGAAAAAAGTGAGGTTTGATAAAAAACTTCCTTTAAATATGGTATAGGCAATCAACACAATGGGTTACAGCTACAGAAGTGTGTCATTTTAGTGGAGAACAGTTCCATATCGATGCAGAGTAAATCATTATTCATCAAAATATTTCTGCAGCCTCACTGAAGATGCTGTACTGAAAGATCAGTCAAAATTCCCACTGTAATATCACTTTCTGAGGGCTTGGTGGCTCACTTTAAAAATTTCTGTCTGGGCTTTAGGTTAGTAAATAGTATCAAACTAGTGGCCTGAAGAAATTGGTTGCCACTTTATTGAATTATTTGCTGGCATTTTCTGTGTCTGAAATCAGGCTTGAATTTGTTGGCCTTTCATTTTTTTCTGAAGTTAACATAGACACCGAGAATGATGAGTGTGGTGATGATGGTGACTTTCTCAATACTTTATAAAGGTAGACTTCCTAAAGGGAAGACAGAATTTACTTACCCCTTCTTGAGAAAGTTTTAACTTTTAAACTAAGTTGGTATGACTTGTAAGGTCTTTTGCTTAAAATCATTCTGAGTTATTGTAGACCTTCTAATGCAGGTCATCTTAACCAGGCTTAATGTTAGCTTCCATAAGATATTTTGAGCTAAAATATTTCTACTTAAATTATTACATTAGATTCATTGAAATTTGGTAACAAATGGAGTCACCTGGCTTTTGGGAAGTTTTACTCATGCAATTTTACACTTTTTCCAATAACAATAATTTTTAATGGAAACAATATTTGTTATTTTCATAGCATTTTCCATCTCAAAGGAGCTAAATGACTTCATATACTTTATCTTATAAATTACATACCTTATCCACTAATGATAAGGTATATAATATCTGACAATATAACACTAATAAAGACTTGTTTTTTCCTCCCTTTTCAGGTTTTATGCTACCACCCATACTTCTTAAAAGTGGAATTAGATTTTCTGAAGGCATATATGTACCTGTGTGTAGCATGGCACTGATATTAACAGAAATATGTGAAAGTTGTGCTTATCAGTGGGATATTGATTACCATAGAAGAATCTAAGAGCACAAACCATACCAACAAAGAAAATCTTGAAATAAGTTGGGAGAAGTAGTATGATTTTGAGGGTGGGGAGTGGGTTTTTTTTGGAAGGGATAGATACAGAAATGACTGTTGAAAATGGAAGAATTCTCTAGACAATTGAGATGATGTATTGCAAGAAGAATGAAGGAACCAATACAAACATTTAAGAAAGATTTTACATTGATAGAGGAACTAGAAAGCATGTGGTCTGTTTTAACTGCTTGTCGCATTTTATTTTGTTAGAGTAGTTGTAGGGACTGAGGGAAAAACATAATAAAAGTTTTAAATCTTGTCTGATCTTTCTCCCACTTCATTATGTTTCCTTTTTTGGTTGTTGTTTTTTTTTTTTTTTTTTTTTTGCTTTGTCTCCATTAAGAATTATTTCTTCCAAATTGTTGTCTCCATTAAGAATTATTTCCATTTTTCCCTTTTGCTCTTGGCCAGTATTTTGATAGTTAACTATGAATTTGAATGTTCTTGTTTTGGCATACCAAAGGGAAGATTTTTACATTGTGATTGATATGAGTATGGCCACTATATTCCACTTTTGTTTCTTTCCAACCTGTAATCAATATGTACTTGCAGATGAAGTATTAGAAACCACAAGCTATGTCCCTGTGAAACTAAGGCTGTGGAAGACCCAAAATATTGCTATGTACTTGCAGATGAAGTATTAGAAACCACAAGCTATGTCCCTGTGAAACTAAGGCTGTGGAAGACTCAAAATATTGCTGATGTCCGAGTTTTAAAAGTTTATGTGAACATGTCCAGATTTTAAGGAAAGGCTCAAGAACTACTGTTAGAGAATGTTTTACAGTATTCTGTGATTTGGCAACAGAAGATACACTGCTGTAGACCTAACTTTTTCCCTTCTCAAGTAATACTATATTCAACTTTTGCTTAGGTGAAATCCAGGGATGATCTCATTGCTTTTTAATTATGAAGAACATTTAAATATTTAATTTAAAGGAATTACTGGTAATTTTCATGAGTTGGAAAGACAACTTACATCTCAGGTAATTTAAGCTATATGATCAAGTTTTAATTGTCTATTTGCATATCCTTGTAGTGAATGCTGTGGATATTTTGACATGTGGCAATACTGTGTCATCATATTTAAGGTATATAGTTTTTCCTTGCATGTTTTCTGCTGTAGTATAAGAAACTGGTAGCAATCAAAAGCATCACAAAACTGTCTCTCTCTGCATGATGTGCACATTCTTGGAGAGGAAATAAATCCTACTCATCTTGACAATGACTATGATAAAACCAAATATAGTACTGTGTCAGTACTTGCTGAAAACATTAACAGCTTAAAAATGTTAGCTACTCTTCCTCAAACTTTTGAATTATAAACTTATGCCCTTGTTCCTTATTCCTTTCTATTCTCAGACTATTTCTAGAAATGAATAGATTCATGTATAATGATGATTGTTAAAATATATTATGAATGCTATATATATCACATCTATAGCTTATTTTGGGATACCTTGGATAATAGATTATTAAGGGATACCTAGGATAAAGCAGTGGTCTTTGCACATACATGTGTACATATGTATGCAAAGCCATATCTAAAAATACTAGAGGAAACTAGCAAGTAGACGAAAAACTAAGGAATCCATTTCATATAATATCTGTACCCATAGTGAGACATAGCCACAGAAATCAGGAGTGTTGCTTAATAGTGTCATAACAGCTAATGTGAAGGTAAAGCCTTATTTGTGTTCTCACATGAATTTTGAAGGTGGCTACTGACTCCACCCTCATCAACTTTACTTGTTTCTTCAATACTAACTGGTTAAGAAATCATCTGAAATTTGTAAGGTATCACTTAGTTCTTTCCATATTAAACGTGATGTTATTGAAATATAGGCAGCCTTTGTATAAATTTGCGATGTTGGCATTTCTCTTTGAGGCAAGATTTTTGCAGATTCCTAGTGTAGGCATAGTCTAAAACCAGTATAATTAAATGTTATTTTTGTATATGTTAGAAAAGAATCTGCTGTAAGTAGCAGCAGTGACTGAGATGCACAACAACATTTCCAGCAATGTATGCACACTGAGTTTTTGTGGAGAATTAAGAACAAAACTGTATATGATCTATTTTCTGAAAGCTATTGAATCTTACTATATTGTCAGAGATGAAGTCTTTTAGTCACTGCATTGCATATAACATTTTTTGTGTGCAGGAGTTTGCATGATTTTCAAATGTGCACATGACAAACACTTATAGGACAATGAACTAGAATACTTAGATGAAGATAAGATACTTAGATACTAAGATACTAAGATACTAAGATACTTAGATAAGATGAAATATTTATTTGGGCTTTGGTAGCTCTCACATGATTAGATTTTATTATTTTCAGGTTTGTTTATGTATATCATAGTTTTGCTTTTAATGCTCCATTTCATAAACAGATGTACACCATGTATAATCTTTTGACAATAAAAACTGCTGGAAACTTTCTAATATTGAAGACTGCAGGACTTTTCTCCTCTCTCTTCTCTGCCCCCCACAAATAGTTAACGTAGAAATAATTATTCATGTAGTTTTTCCAAATGGAGCTGTAGATTTCCTCTTCACTCTACTGTCTTTGGGGAAGACTATTAATATATGTATGATGAAAGGTGAAACAGATCCTTCCTCTTTATAGTCTTGGTATCATAAATTACTGAATTACAGAATGAAAAGCACTATACTTCTAGAAACCATTGAAATATTTTTGGTGGTGTTTAGTTGGGTTTTTTGAGCTCCTCTAGAAGAGATGAGTTATACATGCCATTGTAGTCAGTGATTGTGGATGAAACAGTTGTAGTTTGTGAAGGAGACCCTGTAGAGTGTGAAGGACAGAGTGACCTCAGTACCAAATGCCCTTGTCAAATCTCCTTTGAACAGTGTGTACTGGATTGATTACCCATTTCAAAAAGGCTGCCCATATGGCAGAAGAATGAGATAGCTATTGCTGCACTATGGAAAAGCATTGAGAACGAAACATGTGCCTTCACTGCTTTTTCCCCTATTGTCAGTTAACTGTAGTTTCCTCTTATTAGAGTAGCTAACATGCAATAATGAGACAGTTTTGTGGCCCTGACTTTTATGAATTAAATTAAACTTAGGGGGACTGACTGCATTTATAAGGTCTTGGAAGCTTACCCTGAAGAGGGTTTCATTCCTAGAATTCAACAAATTAACAATACAAATTATTAAAAATTTAAGGGACTTTTTCCCCAGAGTCCATAAATGAAAGTGTGATGATGTAGTTGGCAAACAGCAGCAAAACATGCTAGTCTAGGATCGATTTTAAAAAGTAATATTCTGGTAATCAGGGTCACAATATAATTTGTTTCAATCACATTTATGGATGAAAAAATTAGGTAATATGTAAACTTCTCTGAATCCATGAGACAGATCAGATAGACCCAAGCTGTTTTCATTTATATGTTAGCTTCTTTACTTTAGACAGAGCTCATCAAATACCTATGGCCTGTTTTTCAAACAGCTGTGCTATCCCACTACTGCACAGAGGCCACACATTGCTTAATCATAGCAAACATGTATGACATTTAGAAGTTCTGGTGATAGTTATCAGCCTCACTGTAGCAATTCTTTGGAAGTTTCCTTTGTTTCCAAAAAGAAGTGTCATGCAAAAGCTAATATAATGAAAGGCAGACAAGAGATGCATGTAGCAATTTTTTCATGCACATTCCTTAACAAGCTAAATACTTTAGTGAAACATACAATGCTTTGAACAATTACCATAATTCTTAAACAAAATTTTAGAGTGGTAGGTTTCACTGTGAATTTTTCTTTGCCTTATCACCAAGGTTTTGTTTTTGTAAGTGTGACTACTGTTAAAAATTGTACTGGTTTTGACTGTGGTAGAGCTAATTTTCTTCATAGTAGCTAGTATGGGGCTATGTTTTGGACTTGCACTGGAAACAACGTTGGTAATGCAGAGATCTGATTTTCTCCCTGTTGTGGTCTAACCCTCACTGGCAACTAGGCACCACACAGCCGCTTGCTCACTCTCCTCAATAGAATGAGGGAGAGAAACAGAAAAGTAAAAATGAGAAAACTTGTGAGTTGAGATGAAGGCAGTTTGATAGGTAAAGCAAAAACTGTGCACACAAGCAAAGAAAAGCAAGGCATTCATTCACCACTGCCCATCAGCAAGCAGGTGCTCAGCCATCTTCAGGAAATCAGGGCTCCATCACATGTAATGGTTACTTGGGAAGACTCTCTTAGCATCTGTCTTCTTCCTTCTTCTTCCCCAAGACTTATGCTGAACATGACATCATATGGTATAGAATATCCTTCTGGTCAGTTAGAGTTAGCCATCCTGGCTGTGTCCCCTCCCAGCTTCTTGTGCACCCCCAGCCTACTCGCTGGTGGGGTGGGGTGAGAAGCAGAAAAGGCCTTGACTCTGTGTAAGCCCTGCTCAGTAATAATGAAAACATCCCTGTATCGTCAATACTGCTTCCAGCAGAAGTCTGAAACATAGCCCCATACTAGCTGCTAGGAAGAAAATTAACTACCCCAGCCCAAATGAGCACGCTCCCTCATACTGATGTGGGAGGAGTGGGCGAGTGGCTGTATGGTGCTTAGTTGCCAGCTGGGGTTAAACCATGGCACACGTGTGCAACTCTCTTCCCAGACTTTCTTCCAAAAGTATTAACGTTTCTGTTCAACAATTCTAGTATGACTGAGCTGTTACTGCCACTTTTGCAGTTAAAAATGACCTGAATAGTGTACTTGTTTTGTATTTACTATAGAGCAATTAGTATTCAAGTCCATCTTACTCAATTAAAATACTACCGTGAATATTCTCATGTGATTTTTCTTAGATCCTCTGTGTTACTATTTTAAATTCAAAATTCATAATTTAAAGAAAATAGATGAAGAAAATGGAAACAGTGAAATAAACAGGAAGAATGAAGTTAGCTACTTCAGGAATGAGATGTTAGTAGTTTTAGTACTTTTTAGTTTCCAGAAGACTTAACATGCTGCAACAGTGATATTACTTAGCAACTTAATTGTCTTCATTGGACCATACATCTGGTTTGTAACTAGGTGTGACCATTAAGCACTTGGCATGAATTAAGGAGACAGTATTTGGAATGAGGATGACGTCTTAGTCTAATAGGTTTAGTTCTGGTAGCCTGCTTGGCTTTCTGCACACGTGAGTGTCTGTGTACTGTCTGTCAAAGTGACAGGGATAATGTCATTAGTTCCTTCATCTTATGCATGTCAGGCAGAAAGGCAATTTTATTTATGAGAAGAAACAACCAAGTGTGTCGTCTTTTTTTTTTTTTTTTTATTAATATATATATATCCCCCTTGCCTTTGACTTTTGAGATCACCTTTTGCTCTTCAACAGCATTAAGTGCCAAGTGGGAGGGCACAGGCTGGACAAAGCACATGGATGGGTTTCTGTGTGTGTGCCATGACCCTGCCTGATGATGTGAGGGTGTTGTTCGTGTATTTACATAATGCTAGGTTGGCTGATCGAGATAGCAAGCAATGTACAAAGCTGAGACTAGTCTATGGACCCAAAAAATACTCTGTGCTAGTCATGTAAAAGCTAGGCAGGAACTAGGAAGACGGCTTACCATCTTAACTCTGTGAACTACATTAGGAAATCTAGTCAAAGTTATCTTTGTTTAAATATACAGAGGCTGCAGGAGCCATGCATGTGATTCATCTTGCTGAACTGAGGCATTTAAGACATGAGATTACCTCTGCACACTGCTAGATTGAGAATTATAGTGGCTGAATTGATTGCTGCAGGTATTCTCTTGACTGGTTCTAAAGTCTTGGGCAGGTTGGTTAGATGCCTTAAACTAATCCAGACCCTTAAGTACAAGCTCAAGATTTTGTTGTAAAAAAATCATGTTCATTTTTTGCTAGGGCTAAAGACAACTGTTTGCAAGGCACAAGTAAACAACGTAAACAGTGTTTAATGTCTTCATTAGTAATAGTTATAAATTTTTTTAAGAAATTATAAAAGACAAAAATCAGATGGATGACAAATGAACAAGCTTACTTTTGGACTTGCCAGGAAACTGTGTGGAAAGTTATACAAGTTAGAACAACTGAGGACATCCTGGTTTTTGCCACCCTTCAAAGGGATCCATAAAGAACCATATCTATACAGAAATATTTCCATAAAGTTGTCTTTTTCAGAAATTGAAATAAAAAAAGAAAAAATTCTATGGCTTTTAGGATGACATAGCCAAATTACAAGTTGGTTTAAATATCCTGAAATGGACTGTGATATAGGGTTCAATTCTGACCAAACAATCTTGTGTAGCCTGGACACCAGAAAGCATGAACTCCAGACTTTCCTCAGAACTTCCAGTAGAAAGTGAAATTCAACGAACAGCAAAGTCAGTTGTGAACATCAAGGAAGAGTCCACCACCAGGTTGTTCTGAGGCAAGGGTAAAAGGAGAGGAAAGAGATATTAACTCTGCTAGCTTGGCTAGTCAAGGATGTCACAGCCTGAGTCATGAGCAATGGACAGCATGAGTTTGTTGTCCAAACTGCGGTTCCAATTTGACACTAAAAAAAGCATATAGGCTGATGACTTTTAAAGAGATAACAGCAGACGTTTGACTGATTCGTTTGTTTGTTTGTTCAAGTAGTACTTTTTAATAGGTTATAACAAGTGATACGTGTTTATGGACAATTTAGCACTGCCAGATTTAGGTAACTCTGTGTGTTGCCTCTACAGATGCTCTGAAAAAGCAAGCAGAGCAGAAACTCCGCCCCCCCCCCCCGCCTTTTATGGGAGCCATATAGATGCTGAAATACATGCAAAAGTTATTTGTCAGGAAAAATGTATGAATTATTTTGTGTTGCAGAAATGTATTGTCACGGTTCAAATCTTGCAAATGTATGTCGTTGATATGAATCTACAGTAGTGGTAATGTATTATTAGATTTGTAACATCAATATTATTAAATCATTCAATATTACTCTTTTTAACTAGTGCTTTTATTTACAATGTAATATTAGTTTAGCTTTAAAAAAGTAATAATTTATGTGAAATTCCTCAAAATATTCATAAAACCTTTCAGAACTGTTTCTTCCTTTCACAGCTATTGCCACATTCACTTTTGAAGGTCAAACATACTTTCAATACTTTTACAGGCCAGATGGTAATGCTTTTGCATTTGTACCTCAGACTCTCATGCTGTGCCTCATTCCCATTGAAATTAGAAGGAACTGGGCATCTTGGCATGAGTTCATAGTGTGTTAGTAAGGCACATATTAGAGAACAGAGATTGTTCTCTCTTTACATTAGTAGTATCATTCCTATTGGTTTTGGTGCCTCTGCCAAAATACTGTATTTCCCTTACAAAGGGTAGATTCCAAGCAGCTGTCTTTTGCCTTTTCAAGCAGAGGAATAAGAGAGGCATAGAGAGAGGGTTTGGTACGACTTTAGTTTTACGTGACATTGAAAGATATTTTATTACTCAAATGTTCAGACTCATACATCTTTGGACTAAGTCCAAATAATTAAATTATGTCAACTTTTTAGCATTTCTGAGGTTTTTTCATTTCTTATTCTTATGATAGAATTTATATTTCCAAGTTGTATTAAAGTAAAAAAAAAAATACTAGCATTTGAATTACTTTTTAAAATTTATTTGAGTGTTTATTCATTTATGTACTTATTTATTTTGCAACTTTTTAGCAGCATTTGCTATGAGGTGTAGCTGTAATATCAATGGTAATTTTAATTTTTTCCAGCTTTCAGTCCTTGAAGGATAACAAAGCCAGGAATGCAAAATTTACTGTGGTGAAAGCATCTCAGAAATACACAGATGAAATACTTCTAAATTTCAGCTGTTGAAATGCAGTTCATAATTGATCACTAACATTTCCAGTCTCCTTTGACAGCATTTACAGTATATTCTGAACAGACATTCAGTTTTGATTTTTATTGTAGCTGAGAATTCCATGGATCTATAAGACTGAAATATCTACTTTTTGCAAGTCAAGTTTTACTATTAACATTCAATATTTTGTGGAACACATTAATTTCTTTAAAAATCAGTGTGATTCTTCCACTGTTCAGCTGCTGAGGCTCTTCATAAATTAATAGTTGCACTGGTATTTCTTGGAAATCAGCATGATTACAGGTATGAGTCAGAACCAGCATTGATCTTTATTTGTCCTATGCGCCTTCCCCTGGCTGCAGGTTCCAGGTGCCCTCTCCCCTAGCTGAGACAACTCTACAATCACATGTGATTCCCACCATGCCCAGTGACTCAGGGAAAGAGACCTTGTGCAGCCGATAAAAGCCGAACTAGCCAGCATCCTTCTTTGACTACCACCCTCACTATTCTGGCCAAAATATATGTTAACTGAACAAAAACCCACAGTAAGTTCTGCCCTTTCTGCAGGAACTTTGTAGAGGTTCCTAACCTTGTCTGTGTTGCCTCAAGGTCATAGCAGAGAATGAGTGAGTACAGATGTCCATGCCTTTCTGGACAGGAAATAAAGGCTGAACTTGTGATGTTTTAAGCAAAAGACAAGTCCAGGTCAAGTTCCTGTCTATCATGGTTTCCCACTACATGTTGGATGTCACTTTAAAAAGCTCTGAAGTCTGCTTTACCTGGGACTTGACTTATTTGTATTATAGTATCCATTTACTCATTCAAACAGACATATACTTATGTTTTGTTTTTGTCATGTTTACTGGATCTTTAGAAAGTAATGATTGGGTAGCTTTCAATAAATACGGATCTTATCAACATCTTGTAAAAGTTCTTTCTGCAGATTGGTAAACTGTGGTACAGAAGTGCTAATGTTAGTGGAAGTCTACCTTATGCTGGTATATGATATTAGCTGTGCTAGGATGGACTAACAGGACTTGTGCAAGCTAAATAAAGTCCTAGAAGTCGGCAAATACTGTACAAGTTGGGGAAAACATTTTCAGATATGCTTGCCATACTTTAACAATTTAAAACATGTTTAATTTTTGAAAACTTGTGTGACCATGTGTTCAAGCCACATTTTAATTGAATCTCAAGTTTCCACTAAGACTTAGGAACACAGTGGATTAATAGATATGTTTTACTACTAATCCTATGTTATCCAACTATCCAACAATCACAGAAGAGTTAACTTGTAGGTCTATGAATCCTGTGAAAAGCCTATGTCTTTCTGTGCCTAAATCCAAAATTACTGTCTGACACTGAGAAAGATTTGATTTAAAATTCTTTACTAAATATGTTAGAAGGTAACCCATAGCCATACCTATTTTTATTCTAATTGTCCTCAAAGTTTTTTGGTTTCTTTTTTTGTTTTGGTTTGGTTTTTTTTGTTTGTTTTGTTTTTACCTCCAGATAAATTGTAGCTATAGCAGGTTGAATATTCAGGGATTGAGAAGCTATGTTTTTAATACTTTGAGTCTGATGCCAGTGTAATAACAGACAACATTCTAATGGTTCACTACTCTGATTATCTATCTAGGGCAACAACTTGCATATAAAACTTATGAAATTACTGATGCTTTTTATGTAATGTACTTAAAAATATATCAAAGTATATTAGTGTTTCTCTAAATGATTCATTTGGTGGGTAATGAAATTTAATTTCAAAACTAAAAAATACTTCACCAAACAGAATTTTTACTTTCCCAGTGAACCCATAGTTAAAGGTCAAAATCGATTGATACATATGAAGGCCTAGGTTTTATGTCAATCATTTCTTTAATAGAAGTGCTCATTATAATGGCAGTAATGCTTTATGTACAAGGTTGTGTGTGCCTACATGTGCAAATACATTCATTGCAAACTTTTCTATTTTATTTCTGTTCTTCCACAGCTGTTACTATATAAATTTCTGCTACGGTAATGAAAAAGAAGTTGCTGCCAAGTCAGCCTGGATCTGCAACTGTAAATTAGGCCCCTAAGGAATCACAGAATCACCACTTTAATTTTCAGAATTTCTATGGAAAGATACATAACTGTTCCTAGATCATGTCCTAATGCTTTGTAACGCCACAGTGATCAACCAGAGATAGTCATCCCATGAAATATAGAATCACTTCAGCTTGTTTGATTTCCATAGTATTTAAAATTGAGATAGAACTACAATTGAGATAGAAATGAAAAAAAAAGAAATGTTTGCAGTTATGTTTGCGATCATGCTGTTTAGCCACCTGCTAACCAATCTATCCCTCTTTAGTTGAAATATTTTCTTCTCCGGTAAAATATGTGTTAAGCCTGAGGGCCTATCTGTACTTACCTTTGCTGGGTTATAACTTTGCTATATATTGCACTCAGCTGTGGGAAGAGAAACTGTTCTGCAGTATACTCCATCTGCCCTTGTGGTAACCTACTGACTATGTAAGAGCCATCTGGGAGTAGCAACTACTCATATTTGGTTTATAATAATATTTTATTCACACTTTTCTGTTTGCTAAATGTGAACACTTAAAAAATGGTAACAAAGATTTTGCTCTTTTTCATTTCAAACAGTTAATGTTCTTTTTATAGAATTTGAGGTTAACATAGCCAGGCTCAGAAGTTTCATACTTTTACAAGGCAAAGTGGTTTAGCATATCCTTTTTGTATATCCTTCAAATGAAAAATACAGCATCAATTCTGTTAACATAAACCACTTAATGGCTCCCTATGAGATACACAATTATCTAATCACAAATGTCTTGTGCAAAGAATAGATGCAAAGAAAGCTTGCAAGCTATTGTAATGTTATGTTACTGCCCTTTTTTT
Organism: Falco rusticolus; assembly: GCF_015220075.1. Lineage (NCBI taxonomy): Eukaryota > Metazoa > Chordata > Aves > Falconiformes > Falconidae > Falco > Falco rusticolus. Next base: position 87,621,637 of record NC_051189.1, read on the forward strand.
TTTTTTAAGCATCACATAAACTTAGCTCTTTAATGTTTGGATTAATAACTCTGTTTCTGAGATATTTTTACATTTTTTTTCTCTCCACTATTAGATGAGTAGCTCGTTCATACTGAAATGCTTAAGATTTCTTTCATCACAGCAAGGGTATAGCGAATGCTTAATAAATACTTAAAAGCTCCATCTGCCAGAGCAAACTAGCACAGGCAAAGCTTCTATGTCCTCTGGAGCTATTTAGCCCAACATATTCCACAGTAAGTCACTGTTCTAGGAAGGCATATCCTGGCTCTATATAGGAATCAACAGAGTTTTGTAAGGCAATTAGTTATGAATTATATGCTTCTTTTGCAGTAAGGTCTTCACAGAGAACACTTTTTATTGTTTTCTTGGTAGTATGAATAAAGTAGCAAAGATGAAACAAATGAACTTTTTTTTCTCCAATTATGTTGGTGTAAAAAAATATTGCCTGTGTATGTTACCAGAGCAGATTATGGTGGTAGGAGTAGTTCTATCCAGGAGTGAAAGGTTTCTAGGGAATGTTAAGCATGTGAGGTTAAGAACACGACACAACAGCTTTTTGAGAAATCTTTTACTGTGATATAGCTAGCTCTGACAAATGATGTCTATATTTGTCACTTTGCATTCTTATTCAAGCAGTATCTTTTATTCTTCAGTTTGTTCCTTGGGGATCTCTGAGGTGTGTGAAATCTGGAGTCTATTTGGAAGGATTAGACTATCAAAGGGTAAAGTTATCATTCATATGAATGTCATTCTTCATAGGATATATAAAATGTGAAATACATCAAGTGGCCCAGAGTGGAAAGAATCCACAGAGATGCTTTTCCCATCAGCAGAGAATGGTTGTTTTGCTTTCCAGAATGCCGATGAGTGCATCAGCAGTTGCTGCTTTAGCAGGTCTTCTTCAAAGCACCTTTAAAAACAGGGGCATGGTGGAAGGAGCATTTATTTGTGGACTTTCAAAGGCATAATAAAAATCTACTTGTCCAGTTTCACATTATTCCACTTCACATTTAGATTGGATGTAGAAATAGTTAAACTGCTAATACTCATATTAAAATCATAGATCTATAATCAGCTGAACTAAATCTAAAGACCAGACTGACACAGAAAAAAAAAAAAACAAACCCCACAAAAATTCTCTGAGTTGTAAAAGCTGAGTTTAAGATTTGATAGCTTAGAGTTTATTTTTTTTACTTGTATTTACTGCAGTCTTTGAGATGGCCTGGATGAAAACTGACTGACTGCATCATTCTCCATCATTTAAAGTACTATGTTCAATCAGAATTTTTTTGTTTGCCCTATCAATTTAAGCAGAAGTGATAAACGGGATAGGTGGTGTACCCCTTCAACCACTTAATGATCTGAGGAAAGAAATATGTGAATAATTTTGAAATGTGTTGGAAACACTCATTTGTCTCTGGGTTTCTGTGACTGAAAGCATGGAGGTGAAATCTGAGTAAAGATTACAATACATTGTGCAAAATCATTTCTTGTTAAATAAGGGCATCATAAGCTTGATTTCTCTGTAGGAATAAGGAATTCAGTCTTACAAGTTATATGAGAAATCTTTCAAAGCAAACTCCAGAGCTCACTCCAGCTGGCTTATTTTGGAACCTTATTGTAGCTGATGAAAGTAGTTTGGTAATGCTCTGAAAACTGCACAAGAATCACTAAAAAGTCAGCTGCCAAAATATCTTATATTGTGCATATTTTTTCAAAGCAATTATAGCTAACTCCTCCCTAAGCAATTCTGACAGATACACTGAGAAAGCATAAGATTAATTCTTATTCTTTCTACACTAATTCTTTGTGAAAGAGTTTCAAATATCTTAAACCAAACTCTGAGCCAGAAACCCTTGAACTGCAGTCAAAAATCAGGCTTAGAGGAAATCTTAACACTTTCGTGAGATTTTTCCTTCATCCCACAGTGCTCCTCTCTCCTACATTGAGCAAAAGATTAAAGATATTTTAAGGTCACTGTCAGTTCTGCCTCACCAAGAGGTTCCTGCTTGGTCAGCATCCTCGAGGGACCTGTTAGGCACTGTTCAGAATATTTTTTAAAGACTGAGGTTTCATTACTGTACTTTAACATTGTTAAAAATGTGCAGTTTTGGTTATGCTGAAGTATTCTCTTCAAGGTTTGGGGTTTTTTAACTATATGTTAATGTTCTGTGAGTATTTAATTTATCTGGAAGAAATAAGGACATTATGTCTTTTACGAAAATATTAATTGAAAGCTATTATTTTAATTTCAAAGTAGTGATTATTTTCTCCAGTTAAGATGCAATAATTTTTGTACTGCTAGGTCTTTTTTTTTTCAGTTTCAGACCCTTGCATGTATTTTCTGCTTTGGAATTAAGGCCCTGCAGAGTGGAATTTGCCCAGGAAATCAGGACATTAGCAAGAGCTGCCATCTAAAGATAGTAGGGGACAGTGAATGCCTTTTCTGATATATTACTCATACCCATAGAAGTTCATCTTTTTGATTGATTTGGCTCCTTAGAAACATACTGAGGAAGATTAAATACCTTCCACCTCCTAAATAAATAAAAAGGTTCAGAGATTCAGTATTTTCCCTAACATTTGGTCATTTGAGACATCTATGGAACAGGTGGTAGAAAAATCTATACCTGTCTTAACCTAGAAGGAAAAATTAAATTAAATTGAATTTAAAAGGTGTATCAAATAAACTAGTGGAGAATGATGTCATATACTGGAGGCACTGGGGAATTTGTTCAGGGCTCATGATTCCTAAAAGCCTCAATGATAAAGAATGAGGGTATTTATTTCTTTGACAGAGTGTATGAAGACCAGAGTGAACAATTCAATCTTAATATATGTATTTAGAGAGTTTCGCACTTGTGCCATATGGATTCAAGAGATTATTGAAAGGAAAGCACAGAAATTTACTTGATATGCCACAAAGAATTTTTTAAAATCACCTGAACGTTTCTCAGTGAGCCTGGAACTAGCTGAAGAATCTCTTGCTGTTAATTTTGGTTTTATTGAACTTATTGAAATATTTTATAGTTAGTAAAGTGATTGAACTGATACAGTCATAGAATGATTAATTTATATCTATATAAATCTACTTACCCTAAGAAATTTGTTTCCTTTCTGGTGTCAACAGCAGGAAATGTCTTTGCTAGTGATTTCAGTCAAGTCAGGGTGTCAAAAAAATATGACTTTTGTTCCGCTGGAAGATGCACAGGTGAAGTTGCATTGGGCAGACTTACTGTTTTGTCAATATAGGTATTGATTGGGTTCAGAGGCTGAAGTACAAATGTTTTTTTTTATCCACTTATCTGGAACAAAGTTTGGAGATAGAATACATTTGTATCAGCACCATGAATGTTTCTGATGCAATATACCAGTGAAATGCTGTTCATGTATATGAAGTACTTACTAGGAGTATTACACAGATATGGCTGCATTTGCATTAGAGTGATGATACTGCACTACTAGTGTAGGATGGCCAGCTCAGCTGCTTAGTATATAAAATAACTTTATAGCTGTGAGACTCACAAGCTGATTATAACCTGTTGCCCACTGCTATCTCTACTCAGCAAATATCTAGCTATTGTTCAAATCTGAGTACAGAAGTAATTTCTAGAAAAGGTTTTTTTATGAAACGTTTTAAATTTTTCCTTGTAGATAAAAAGACATGGATTTGTGACTTGGTATAACATTTTAAAATTATTAATATTAGACTGTTTTTAAAATGAATTGTAATTAATTTTGTTTGGGATGTAAAAATCTGTACTTTTGTAAGTTTCAGACATCAAAATTCAGTGCATGTGTTATACAATATTGTCTGTTAAAGCGGTGTTTTACAATATACATGAATTAAGGCATCCTTTTTAGTAGTTAGATGAGCCAGCTAACTCTGTTCTTTTAATGTATTTTCTGAAGCGCACATCAAGGGATCATACATCTGAAGAATTTATTAATGTTACATGCAGAAGTGAAAGCTCTTCTCACTCTTTAATTAACGAAGTGTGAATATAAAGTTTTAGACATTAGATGTGTAGTGTTCTTGTTTTCCATACACAGTTAATAAAATTTAACTGCAACTCTGCTCCAGGCCAAAGTCTAAGTAGCTCATCTTAATGAGTGGCAACTGGAAATGCCAAGGTAAACCTCAGAAAAAGAAGGTAATGCAAGGACTACATGTGTCTGGCAATCAGCAGTTTATCAGGGGATCCTGAGCTGTGCATTTCATGTGAGCTATTAGTCTCAATATTAATTTTTTACCTGCTCTGTATCTTTACCTAATCCCCCTCTGATATTCTTTATCTTGGTAGGTTTTACAAGAAATACATGGAAGGATATCAAAACAGTTAATGATCTCTTTTCACTGTGAAAATTGTCCATGTATTCCAGTCCTTTCCTTTCTATCTTTTAAATCAGTATTAATTTAGAAGTTGACTTTCTTTTATATCTTACAACACTTTAATTGCTTTATTTGTCTTGGTGAGGTATCTTATCAAATCTTTCATAAGACTAAACATGTTATATCAATTCCATAACCCAGATAAAAATGTTGGAACACTGGAAGAAATACACTGTGAAGTGCCACACGTTACCTTCCCCTAGTATGATAGAATTCTCTAGGATGTCTGTACCAACTGTTATAACCCCTATCAGATAGGTTGGTGTGGAAATTAGGGTTTTATACCTGCGCTTACCAGGTTCACCTCTGAAATTATGCTTAAATACAAATGTGGTATTTGCCATTTTTCATTCCTTTGACACTGAATTTACTTTACACATGTGAATTGGTATTTAACCAGGTGTTAAGACCGAACACAGATATCAAATTGCTGCAGAACTGCCTGATCCTGTCGATTGACTGTCATTCAATTTATTTAATTTTGTTTTGTGTTTTGTATGGGTTTTAGTTGTTTTCAAATCTCTGAGCCTTTTCTCTGACAGTGGATCCCTATCCAGGCTTGGTGTAAGAACTGTCTTAGCCACTGCTAGGAACACCAAATCAAATAAGTAGTTTAACTTTTCTGCAATAGCCTTAGTCTCATTGCTTGGCCCTTTTACCTCTTGATCATCTATCAACTCTCTTGGCTTTCTGTTTTATAGGTTCCAATATGTGAAACTTTTGTAATTAAAGGCATAAAAAATGGTAAGCTGCTCATTAGCTTTTTGGTCTATCTTGTTGTGATATTCTATGTAAACTGTTAGAGATTAAGTAAGCTGTTAACATTTTACATATTTTACTGCTCATTTAAAAAATTATTTCTGAGTTACTTTTTTGTGTAGTTACTCTTTTTAAGTGCTCAGGACTGAGTGCTTTGTGAACTTTGTTACTTCACATAGCAAGCAAGCAAATCCCCGTGTAGTTACTGATGACACCTTTCATGTCTGTGTTCTTAATAACTAGATTCCCAGTAGTGTTTATGTCTCATCTTATTGGACAGTACCCTTGTCTTCAGAGGAGTATGCCTGGAGCAAAAAGCTGTAGAATGTAATCTATTTTGTGATATCAAAACCTGTTTTACCTTTTCAGATCTCTGTTAACCTCAGTCAGACTGGAATTATGCTTAGTGTCAATGTTGAACATTTCAAAATTCCATAATATTTAATTATGATCCATAATATTTAATATCTAGGACATATTACAACCTTTTGTCTTCAGAGGTTATGCAGTCCACTGGTGCCTCTGACAGAGAAAAGTGAATGAACTTTGTGGAAAGGACAGAGGAATACTTTACTTACACTGTTCAAATATAATTCAATTTCTAAAGGCATAGTTACAGATTAAATGTTCTCAGACAAATAACTAGCCGACCAGCTGCTAGATATGACTATGACTGAGCTGTTAGCCTGTGATAAACTCAAAATAAAGTGGGTTTATTGAACCAGTATCAGTTGGTCACAACTGGTCTGGGCTAGAGTGTGCATAAGCTCAAATGCTGTTGTACAAGGGATAGACAGAGTCAAAGCCACAGTAACGTTGCAATGTCTGATCATATGCTCATAGCTGCATAGATAGAGATTCTCTAAAGCCCCAAAGATGTACAGATTTACACCTGCTTTGTTTATGGTTACGTTTTTAAACTACTTTCATTGACAGTGTGTTCCACAATTTAATCACAATAAGAAAAATGTATACTTTCATTGGTGGACCATTTGTCATCTTTTCATACAGTTGAATATTTCTTTGTCTTAGGCAGAAGGAACACAAACTCTTGCTCTAAATTCTTTTACCATTCCTTATTACATCTGCATTTACTAAGTCACCTCTTTCATCCTTTTCTTTAGCATAACCAATCCTTGTATTTTTCAATTTTATTTTTTTTTTTCTGAGAGCCTTGGCCATTTCTATCACTTTTCACTAAATGTTTTACTAAGTTTTGCTTCCTTTTAAAGGGCTGTATAAACACTGTATGATTACATATACAGAGATTACTGCAAGTTAAATAAGGGAAAGATAAACTCATCAACAGAAGCCATAACAAAAATGAAGAAAGAAACACAAGTAGAGAGAGGTTCAGGTATAAAAATATCTAACCCTGTGTGGTTATATCTGGTGCCAGATATCCCTTAATTTTGTGGGATTTAGTCTACATGCCTTGCTTAGTCATAAGCTCCTCTTTTGGGATCCTACCTCTTTTCAGTGACTACATAAATTCATACATTAGGAACCTCACATCTTTAAATTAAAGACCTAAAATCAGATGACCTGAATCTCTCCTTCCAGAGAGACTAGTAAAGGTACTCAAATCAGTAGCTGATATCTTTAAAATTCTAGCTTTGATTTGTTTAAGATTAAATAGGACACCTGAAGCCAATTAGGAAATCAAATCCAGGTTCTCTTTGTCCAAAGCTAGCATTGCAATAACTACGCCATTTCTCCATCCCATAAAATATGTACATGCAAGGATTCCTATTCTGGCTTTCATTTTTGCTGTATTATTTAATTACGTAAAGGGAAATATAAAAACAGTGACTCTTCAGAAATAGTCCTTTTATTCACACAATTAAGGATAGATAATGCTCAGTTTCTACTAATGCCCTATTCCTTGTGAAGAATCAAAAATTTGTATAAATAATTATTATTATGGATTTTTTCCCCTTTTCCCTCTTTGTGCATATAACCTCTCTTCCTCTGATGTAATGTTTTTCATTTTGGGACCCTCAGTTCTGTGAAACCCAGGTAAATCACTTTTTAAAAATAAAAAATGTTTTCCACAGAGGAAGGAAAATATATAAAACCCATTTGTACTAATCTTAATTTTCATAAAATGTTAGTTTGCTTTTTTCTCCCCAAATCTATTTTTGGACCTAATTGAAGTTGCAATGTCCCCCTAAGGTGTTAAATTCTTTGCAATCTCTTTTTAGTCCTGATGTGCCATTTCGTTGACATTTTGGAATTAGTTCAGAGATCACAACTGCCAAAGCCTTTTGATCACACAGAGCTGGCCCTCCCTACTGTTACTCTTCAGAGCATTCATAGCTACAGCTGTTCAAAATAAGACCAGCCAGCTTACTCTCTAGGCTCTCCACAAGCCTGCTCCTGTAGCTGCTGTACTTCCAACTGTTCTACCCTGAGTAAAGCATTTGTACTGCATGAATATACAAGGACCAAACCACTACCAAATGAGGTGCCTTGGCTTTCCCTTTCAGCCCAGTACAGCTCCAGTGACCAATTCTGCACCCAGTCTGCAGCATCATAAAACTGTCAATGTCTGAGTTTCCTTTCCATCTGGAAGCAGAGCACAGGGGGAGTCTGTTCCATTACTGATTTACTGTCATATATCTATCAAAAAGATACTGCTTTGTGCCCTTTCTTCTTCTTCCTTTCTAACACAATAAGAACTTTTTTCACTGACTGTAACTTATTAATAGCTTACATATGATAAATAAATGATTAATTGATGTCCTAAGCCTGTTTTGCACTTGAGTTGCATTTATTTATGGAGTGATATTTATTACTGATGGTAATAAGTGAAATTAATAGATGTTTGTTAAATTATGTTTGTGCATAAGGATATAAAACCTACTATCTCCCAAATTTAACAAAACAGTTATTAAACAATCTAAAAAACATGTAAATTATCTAAATTATCTAAATTTAGATAAAATTATCTAAAAATATACCCTTAATATAAAACCAAACTAAATATTACATTGAAAGTTTTATAGTACATTTCTGTAATCAGATTTTTATGGTGTGATTTATATTTCATACGCTCCTGACACTATTTTTTTTCCCCCAAATGAATCCTTCTAAATATCAACTTCTATTACTGTTTTAAAAGAAACAAAGAGCACAACAGAGCTTGGAGTAAAATTTTACCAAATATGCTACATCCCGTAGTTATATTTGAAACATCTGTAGTACTAATGGTTCAGCTGCTTGACAAGCAGTTACTCCCATCCCTTGATGTAGCCTATTATCATCCAGTATTGATACTTAGCCCACAACAGTTGTTCATTTATTTTATGTTTGTGCTAGTTAATTTGTTTGTTTTGATATGAATTTAATGTTATGGGCTATGAGCAATAGCAGGTGCCCAGCAGTGCTAGTGTGCAAAAGCTCTCTAACCAGTATCTCAGGAACTTCAAATTCCTGTATTTCAACTCTTCCCTCTTTCAAATATTTATATTAGCAGATCATCTAATCACTTCAGTGCACATTTCAGTAGCTAGTAGTTTCTTCTTTAAGTATTTTAAATCATTCTCCCTACTTCAGTTTCTCAAAAGAGTTGAAGAATGCATCAAGTATAGACCCTGCAATTGTTTCCAGCATGCAGTAACAGAGTATTTCCATCCATGAGATATATTTCATTTCATATGCCTGATGATTCTGTATGTTCTCATATTTCTTTGTTACAGCTATTTTCCTGTTTTATCTTTGCTTTCCTAAACTACACACCACCACCCCCGACTTTTTTATACTCTTTGAATGTGCTCCAAAGGTAAGAGTAGCGAATGCTTAACTCATTTGTGAGGACATGAGCAGTAATGATTACTTTGTTAGACTTCTGTTTATTTCTCTATACATTCTTCACTTCACAGAAATACCAAACCACCCGGCAGGGCTCAGTGTTGGTCAATCGGAAGCTTGTTTGGCATAATTTATTATTACAAAGAATGAAGAAATTTCCTGATCTTATTATTAGGATCAAGTTTTCTGAGTGAGGCTATCTAAGGGGTGGCCTTGTAGTTGTCTTAAGTCTACATTAAAAAGCCATTATTTTAACAAGTTGATCTAAAGGAATAAAGTGGGGAATAAAGAAGCCAGAGTTGTTAAGAGTAACTTGGACAACTAATATAAATATCTCCTATAGATATACATGACATAAGTGACTGGAATTTCTCATTGACTCTTAATAAGCCACCTTCTTTGTACAAAGTCTTTGTATCTCACTTTTTGATATGTCCTTCAAAAGAAAGGCACAGATTCTTGTCTCTGATGTAGGTAAGGACTTCAGGGTTGCATTTTAATTTGCATGATGTTATATTCACTTTATTTTTCCATTATTTCTATTTTGAGGTTATTTGTTTGCTACACTCCGTATCTAAATAATATCACAATTTGATTAGAAAATTTAACTGTATTTCTGTGGTGCAGTGCATGCAAGGAAACTAAGGCATCATAAGCAAGTTACCAAAGCAAGCAACCTTTAGCAAGCAACCAAAATCCCAGAAGGTGGGGTGTATATAAAAAAGATATTTCTGTATGTAGAACTCTTCTGCTGTTTTGTTTGCTATTTGAATGCTTGGGTGGGTTTTATTTTGTTTTGTTTTGGGAGCTCTGACAAAGTAAGAGAATAAAAGTTTGTAAAATTGGAGAATGAGAGCTTGAAAAGTGCAGGAAATGTGTTTCTTACCATGTAGATTACCTGCCTACCAACATTTGTAACTGTCAGCTGCCAGTAGCGGTGGGCGAAGGAGAAGCCTATGTTGCAAGGAAGACTACCTCATCCATAGTCTTGTAGCATGGGCAACTACTGCGAAGGACTGTTTCTATGTAGTTTTGCTCGACAAGACTACATTTTTGCTTTATGAAATAGAGGGATGATTTAAAACTTGTATCACCTGTAAGGGAAGTAGCACCTCCATTTCTTGCAAAAAACCCAAACTTAAATGGAACAAAAGGGCTATGCTAGGAAATAGTTTACTATTAATGGGGAAGAGAAAGGAAGAGAAAAATATGAAAAAGACTGAATGAAGGAAACTTTTCAGCAGTGAAATAGGGACACCGTAGCTTTGACTCAAAAGGGTGTCCATAAAAATATAATTATGTAAATGTCAAGAAGGCTAGAAGTGCTTTTAATGTTGTACATTAAGATATAGATTAATAATATGATGGAATTGGGAACAGAAAAGCATATACTAAGTATCGTGAAAAACGTTCTGACAGGAAGATACATTAGGCTGTGGGAAAGTTTTCCATAGGGAAGCTGTCACTTAAGGGCTTTTTCTTCCATCAGTAAGTTCCCCAGTTCTATGAAGATTCATATTCAGCTGTTCATGTCCAAATGGCAAATTAAACAAGAGAGATAATTTCAGCAGGTCTCTAAGTCCCTCAGTAATTTCAGTTACATCCTCTTATCAAAATATCCCTTGCTGGGGTTAAGAATGGACCCCTCTCTCTATATTTCATCAAGTTATGTTTAAAAAATACTTTTATTAAAAAGTGCAGATCTTTCTCCAAGTTTTGATCTCGGTCTTTCTGTGATTTTTCTGTCACATACTCTGTCCTGCAAAATTCTGGGAGTTTTGGTTATATCTGGGGTAAAGAATGGAGATGCACAAAATGTTTCCAGTTTGAAATACCATATAAAGTGCATGAAATCTTAGAGTTCAGGGTTCAAAAGAAAAGCTACTCATTTCATCGCAGACACACAGCTGCATTTCCAGGTTGACAGTACTGGTGATCTGTGTGAGGCAGAAGGCAAACTGAGCCTCAAGTCTGATGCCGTATCTGAGCTCTAGCCTTGGAGACAAGGTGTCTGTTCCTGTTACTATGATTAAAATGTTGGCCTTTGAAGTAATGGGGCATAGCCAAATGTATGGAAACCTGAGGGTAAAAAGCAGGGCTTTGCAAGAAATTTGTTTTGAACATCAACTCACCCTGATTTTCTTATTCTTTTTGTGGGTTTTTTCCTTTTCTTGGGGGGATAGGATATGGGGATGGGGTAGGGGGTGTGTGCTACTCTTGTTGATCAATGATTTTTACTGATTTTTTCAGTTTTCAAATAAAGCATGAGGAATATATTTTTTTTCCCTTTATGTCATTTTCACTAGTATTGTGGTTTGGGTTTGGGGCAAGACAACTTTTAAGATCTATTATTCTTTTCACTGCAACTATGACAGAAAGGATATTCTAGTGTACTGGCCTTGGTGTGGAAAATGAGGCTTTAGTTTACTTCTCTGTCATAAATTATCTATATGGGATTAGGCAGCTTGAGATACAAAGAGATTTTTCAGTAGTATATACAAGGACTGGAAGGTGGAAGACAGCATTTTGAGAAAGACCATCTTAAGCAAAAAGAAGAATACAACATGATTCACCTTTTTAGATGTTCATCCCGTGTTCTATGAAATCTTGAGTAACTTACTCGGATCTCACTTTATTTATATAATAAGGATATTTAATGACCATTTCCATCCACCTAACTGGTACCATAGAACAATTTGACATGCCACTGTAGTAACTAAAATATAGAAAAAATATATTGAATTATGTTTCCTCTTTAATTAGACAACTGCAAAATTTCACATTTTGTTGAAATGTATTTCCTACCGTTGCTGAATTTTGTGGTTTTGTAGCAATATTTTGTTATCCCAATAGACAGATGGTTGGTTTTCATATTGATGCTATATATTTTAATTACTTTTTGTTCAGTTTATTGTGAAAAATATAGGTCTCATCTTTCAGATTGTTTTGAGTGCACTAGGTATTCTGCTAAAAAAGATGTTTCCTATAGCAGTGACTGGATATTAGCTTCTATTCTATTGATTAAGCAGCACAACTAATTCTCACATTAAAACATATGTCTCTCTGTCTCTAATTGCCTTGTTGAGCCTAATTTATTTTGGCAATACAGAAGTTACTTTATACATTCCTATGTGCCTATATACAGTTTTCACTGCATAGTATGTACTACCACATAAATGAATTGATAAATATTAAGTGAAATAAGCAAGTTTAACTTCTCTGACCAACTGAATTGCATTGAACTGCAGGCATTGTGAGAGTTATAGCTGAACTTTTTCTCATCAATAAGTCTGCAATCCTTTGCTAAGAAGCTTTGAGTCTGAAACCCTCCTGGGGTTTACTAAATGAATTTAAAGCAATACAGATACCTTCCAAATCCCATAACAGAACTCACAAGTAAGCCAAATAAGCTGGAAAAAAATCCGTAAGTAGGGAAAGGCAATTCTTTTTGAATTAATGAAAACTGAAAAAACCTGAATTCTCTGGTTGCTTTTAGCCTGACTCGATAACAGTCTCTGAACAAGTAACTTAGAAAAGACAACAAAAAGTGGGTTGGCCAACTGTAAAACCTTGGCCAACTACAATAAATTAAGCAATACAATTATTTTTAAAAAAAATTAAGGTAACAAACTGTGAAATGAGGTGCTTCAACTTGGAAACAAAACATAAGGCCCAATAAAACCTAAGTATAAAAAAATATTTTTTTTCAAGATGCATAAATACTTGTGATTCTTTTCCTGAAAATTAGATTACCACTATCCTTACTGCCACTGCATATAACCTATGAAGGAAAGATGTGAACTAAACTTCAAAATTTACTGTTCTGAAATGTAGTGGTGGGACCCAGAATCCAAAGCCATATTTGGATCAGGATGTAAAATTTGACCTTTTTTATTTAGTAGTACATAAAAGTGTATTGAAAAAGTTTCATTGTTGAGCTCTGGATACCAAAGACCCACAAAAACCTTCAGAATGTCTGTCCTTTAATGCTGCATCAGGTAAATAAACACGGGGATGGGGAACGTATTTTAAAATCTGTGGTGAAAAAGATAACAAAATAGACTGATATTGATATAGTCAGACAACTTCTAGTGAATTCTCTGTCCATCTAATTGACTGAATCTAATTGTCCACCTTGATGTACATACCTTGATTACCCTTACCAGATATTGTAAAGAACTGAGGAAAGCGAAACCAGTTTAAAGTGACAGAATCATTAGAAATAGAATCGAATAGGTACAGTAAGAATGGAGAGCATACACTGATACACTGTGTTTGGTGAGCTATCCCATCAGTAACAGAAACTTTAGTTATGTGTATTCTAGCAAAGTAATGCAGTAGTACATAAATAAGATATATTCTCCCACTTGTTTTTTGTTTATCATATATTACAGAGTAGGAAAAGTACCTTTGATTAATGTTGTATTTGAATGGACGGATTCAGTTAAATCTAAATGTTGTAAGCTTTAATGTTTCTTCTAGGAATAACGGTGAGAATTTTTTTCCTGGCCCACTTTTGTTTGGGTCAGGTTCTTTGTGATGTTTTTGCAACACTTAACAGATTAAATAAGTCTTTGCTGAGAATGCAGCAAAAGGTGCAATGGTGATGTTGGCTATGTATATAGCAGACCTCATTTCTACAGAGTGGAAGTTCCTCTTAGATGTGACTCAGAAATAAATGAAACTCAAAAGGTTATATTCATTGCTCATTTTAACTTTATCCCCTTGGTTTTTTAGATTTTTATTTCAAACCAAAGTTCTTGATTCTGAATTCTAATCAAAGATGAACCTACAAAAGACCAAATAGTATTCAGATAGGTTAACACATATACCTCTAATTTCTCTAAGTTTCAAATGTTCTCCGTTTATATTCTTTTGCCTTGATGATATTTCCCCAAAAGACAAGCTTTTATAGTATGATCAGCATTTTTCTGGACATATTTAAATTTTTTTGGATAAAATCAACTACCTTCCCAAAGACAATGTTTAAGTTATAACCACTTAAACAGAAGCATTTCTGAAAATTAAAGCTTCCTGTTCTTGTAAGACAGATAATAAAACAAGATGATAAAGTATTTGTTCTTGCTGCTGGTGTAGAGTAAGTTTGCAAGGTAAGTCTTTGTCCAAAAGCAAGATTGAATCATAATTTAAAATGCGTTCTTTAAGAAAATTACTACTGTTTTCGATCCTGGTTTAATTTTCTGTAGTTATGGGGTTTTATGTAATTGTTAAAACAGTTTTGACCTTAACAGATTGGATTATGAGTAATTTCTTGTTTTATTCTTCTTGCAAATGAAAATGTATTACTGTTTAATTTCCAAAGTGTCCAAAATCATTATTCTCACATTTATTTCTCTATTAATATAAGTCCCATACTTTTTGCCTTTTGGAGTGTCCTTGCTAAATATTTTGTTTTCTGTGTTCAAGGAAGTATTTAAAATCCCCTGAAAAACTTTTCTTTTTACTATTGATTCAGGTCAGAATTTTTCAATGGGTCTACTATTAAACCTAATTGACTACAATTTTTTTGTTCAGGTTCTTTGTTTGTTTGTCTGTAGGGGGTGGGTGGGAGGGAAGGATGTTCCCCACAATCAAGTTCTTATAGTACTTTTTTCTCTGTGTTCACTCTCTAAAACCAGTTTAGATTTAGAAAAAGATCATGTTCTTCTTGGTTTGCTGATGCAGATGGCTTTGTTCTGTCCTCTGTGATGCTGAAAAGTCAAGTAAAGACTCAGATTCTTTTTTGTTTGGTTGCTTTTTGGATGTCAGATGACATTATTATTAACAGTATTTCAGTATCATTTCAAACTTATTAAGTAATGAAATTGAGCTTTAGAGTTCTTAATTATAGACTTACAAACTTGGCATTTTATTTTATATAAAATTAATTGCTGTTCTCTTGTCCTGTGATTAGTTGGCTACCAACCACAAAGCAATATAAAACCAACTTTTCTCTAAATTATTTGGCAATTAAATTTTAACTTATCAGAAGACTGAAATAATTATAAATTTTAAATATTTCAACACAGATAACATTCTATGTCTCCTTCAATTCAATTCAATTCAATGTAAAAATCAAGCAAAATTCTAGACACAGCATTTATATATATTTCCATTATCTGTAGTGAACAAAAGCCTTGTGCAACATAAACACAGGCTTGACTTTAATGTGAATTAGCAGTGCTCTGAAAGGTGGGAGAGGGCTGATATGAAGATCAGACAAGTATGAAAGTAAGATAGAAAAGCTAGCAAGATTTAATTTCCTAGCAAATAATCTTCCCCAAACTTTGCAAACTTGCTTAACAAATACTTCAAAAAAATTAAACCAACAAACAAAACTCCAGGTTTTTTATTTCAGCATAAGTGGTGATAACTGAGGTCCAGATATATTTACACAGGCCAGCAGCCTCCACGGGAAGATACCTCTGACTGGCTTTGCTCTCATCAGCACCAACAGTAGCAAACATCTACTCTATTTTTACCAACTTGTATCCTTTATGAACCCAAATGTGTTAAAGGAATATATAGAATAAAGGTTTTTACTTGCTTACTATCCCACTGTACAGTAATGTCTCCTTTTCTGGAGACCTTAATTCCCAGTTTATGATTCTGATCAGGAAAAAAGATTTGCTCTGGTCCATTGTTTAGAATATTGGTGATACATGATGCATATGGAAGACACCTGTGTTTTAATTCTTCATAATAGAAGTTTGCTTCTATTATAGATGTAATGTTAAACGGTTAGACAACCTAGTAACAAACATACTTTGCAATTAGTTTGGTATGTTTCCCTTGTGTCTTCAAGTCTCATTAAATACTTTTCTACTTTTTTTTTTTTTTGAGTGTAATTTAGGTGTTTACATGTACATTTATATACATTTTTATGAAGAGAAAGAAATTATATACAGAGAAAAATGCATAATTGGTTAAATATATATTCCCATACATATGTTATAAGCTGATTGCTGCTTGAGAGACAACAAAAAAACCCCAAGAGATGGTTTGCAGATTCTGATTCTTAGCACTGAACGGTGGTGAATAAGTATTGCTAAGAGTATAAGATCATAACTCTGTCTAGAACAGCTAATTAAATTAAAACGGGCAAGTTTCATGATCAGTTATGAAAATTCAGGCCTGAATAAAATTAGACTACAGGTTATAAACATATTGTTTAATCATGGCATTTGAGGTTTTTCAACAGGTAATAAATACTAGTTTTGGGAGGATGTTCCTAACATCCCTGACCATGCGTATCACCAATTCCTGCTACTGGAGAAATGTCTCACCAAACAAGATATCTCACAAGGGTCTCACCACTGCAGA